>NC_079191.1:435275776-435575776 GCF_029499605.1 Hyla sarda | reverse complement strand
AGGGCTCTGTACACTGAGGACAAGCAGGGCTCTGTACACTGAGGACAAGGAGGGCTCTGTACACTGAGGACAAGCAGGACTCTGTACACTTTGAGGACAAGCAGGGCTCTGTACACTGAGGACAAGGAGGGCTCTGTACACTGAGGACAAGCAGAGCTCTGTACACTGAGGATAAGCGGGGCTCTGTACACTGAGGACAAGTGGGGCTCTGTATACTGAGGACAAGCAGGGCTCTGTACATTGAGGACAAGCAGGTCTCTGTGCACTGAGGACAAGCAGGGCTCTGTACACTGAGGACAAGCAGGCCTCTGTACACTGAGGACAAGCGGGGCTCTGTACACTGAGGACAAGCAGGGCTCTGTACATTGAGGCTCTGTGACATGCTACGGGCGCACACGTGAGGATGATTGACAAGCAAGGAGCCCTGCTTGTCCTGCCTTCACTTCCTGTATTTGGACTCCTCACAGAGACAAACATGCGATAGCTGCAGGGACAGCGTTTTCTCACCCATAAATATACACATTTTTTTAACCAATGTATATTACAAATATACATATAATGGTATTATATGAAAAGTTTTTGTTTACGACAGGTACACTTTAATGTGATATTAGAAGAAGAAGGACATACCGGAATTCCTACATTTGGAGTGGAGCCTGCTGAGTAAGTGTATGCTGTATATTTCCTGACCATGACCCTATAATCTGATGACTACAGACACAGTTCCCTGGATTATGTCAAGTATAAAGATCCATCTGTAAACGGGAACAATTAATCCTCATTGATCTAAGACGCTGCCTCGGTGGACTCCACTGGTTCGTTAATCCTTTGCGGTGGTTTTGAATACAGTAAATATAATACCGCCCCAGACACAGGATTATGGGCACCTGATTGATTGACAGGGAAGAGCGAGACATTATGGTGGCAACTGGTTGATGCAAATGGAATCAGGAGGAAGTACAGGTATGTCCTCAGCATGAAGTACACGTATGTTATCAGCAGGAGGTACTGTACTTATAACTTGGCAATATGGTGCTCAAACAAATTGTGCTGGCTTCAGAATGTTTTTACATGATTCCTCCTGACAGGAAGTCATGTAGTCATCTCATTGTTAGTGTCAGCTCCCTTGCTCCTCCCTCTCCCTTGGCAGCAAGTTGTGAAGTCCTCTCATTGTCAGTGTGGTGTTGTCTCAGCAGCTCCCCAGCTCCTCCCTGTCTCTGTACAGGAAGTTGTGTAGTCCTCTCATTGTCAGTGTAGTGTTGTCTTAGAAGCTCCCTGGCTTCTCCATTTCTCCTGACAGGAAGTTGTGAAGTCCTCTCACTGTCTGTTTGGTGTTGTCTCAGCAGCTCCCCAGCTCCTCTCTGCCTCCATACAGGAAGTTGTGTAGTCCTCACATTGTCAGTGTAGCTTTGCCTTAGAAGATCCTTGGCTTCTCCCTTTCTCCTGACAGGAAGTTGTGTAGTCCTCTCATTGTCAGTGTAGCTTTGTATCAGTAGCTACCTGGCTCCTCTCTTTTTCCTGACAAGAAGTTGTGTAGACCTTTCATTATCAGTGTTTTGACTCTATCCCTTTCTCCTGACAGGAAGTTGAGTAGTCCACTCATTTTCAGTGTGGTGTTCGCAGCTCCTTGGCTCCTTCCTCTCTCCTGAGAAGACACATTATCTTCCTCTGTCTTAGGAGATGTGGCTGGATCTTGTCTCTAAGTTCTAGCCCCGCCCCCTGAGTGAAGTCACCGTCTCTGACCAGCCACTACAGCTACATCTCCATCGTCCTGTTATTTACACACATACATAGACATCTTTATTAGGAAATTGATGTGTGGTTACAGCATGATGCTTTGTGCTCAGCAAAGCAACAGGCAGAGGAACAGACAGGGAATGAGTGCAGCAGGTAAGAGCTGTGATGAAGATCTGGTCAAAAAGATTTTTTATTAGACTCCCATTTGACTAGATGGAGTAAGTGGAAGATACCCTCTAATGGAAATTTACAATAATTAGGGTTGGGAGAATGGGAGGCAAGTGACTCCTCCCCCCAATATAAAAGGAGCATTCCCCTTTAACTCCCCAGATATCTGAGTAGTTTCCTGACATCCCCGCAGTGAGTCCAGTCAGCAGGAGAAGGATTATTCTGCGTAGGAATCCCACATGGGCAGTGAGAGCGGGCGTTTATCATACTGACATAATGTCTTCCTCCTTTGAATTTTCTGTAGCTGCGAAATGATAAAAATTGATTTACGAGTTTAATGTGAGCGGCTGCCATGTCCGAGATACCAAGAAAAACGGCATCATTTACTTGGCACATCTGACTCTAATACATGACCTTATAGATGACAGGATAGCCGCCACGCGCCTCACAATTCAATAAAAAACTCCAGATTTTTTATTTTGGGAAATGTGTATATCGATTCCAAGTGACATCACACAAAACCTGTAATATATGCGCCTGGACTGAGAGCTCCAGAGTGTTTCCTCCATATCTGAACGCTCTCCAGCTCCAATTTATCTCTCTTGTACACTGGTGTCCTGAACTGTACACTATATTCTATGTGTGGTCTGACAAGTACTGTACACAGTGTTCCATGTGTGGTCTGACCAGTACTGTACACAGTATTCTATGTGTGGTCTGACCAGTACTGTACACAGTATTCCATGTGTGGTCTGACCAGTACTGTACACAGTATTCTATATGTGGTCTGACCAGTACTGTACACAGTTATCCATGTGTGGTCTGACCAGTACTGTACACAGTATTCTATGTGTGGTCTGACCAGTACTGTACACAGTATTCTATGTGTGGTCTGACCAGTACTGTACACAGTATTCTATGTGTGGTCTGACCAGTACTGTACACAGTGTTCCATGTGTGGTCTGACCAGTACTGTACACAGTATTCCATGTGTGGTCTGACCAGTACTGTACACAGTATTCCATGTGTGGTCTGACCAGTACTGTGCACAGTATTCCATGTGTGGTCTGACCAGTACTGTACACAGTATTCCATGTGTGGTCTGACCAGTACTGTACACAGTATTCCATGTGTGGTCTGACCAGTACTGTACACAGTATTCCATGTGTGGTCTGACCAGTACTGTACACAGTATTCCATGTGTGGCCTGACTAGTACTGTACACAGTATTCCATGTGTGGCCTGACTAGTACTGTACACAGTATTCCATGTGTGGCCTGACCAGTACTGTACACAGTATTCCATGTGTGGTCTGACCAGTACCGTACACAGTATTCCATGTGTGGTCTGACCAGTACTTTGCACAGTATTCCATGTGTGGTCTGACCAGTACTTTGCACAGTATTCCATGTGTGGTCTGGCCAGTACTGTACACAGTATTCCATGTGTGGTCTGACCAGTACTGTACACAGTATTCTATGTGTGGTCTGGCCAGTACTGTACACAGTATTCCATGAGTGTTCTGAGCAGTATTGTACACAGTATTCTATGTGTCGTCTGACCAGTACTGTACACAGTATTCCATGTGTGGTCTGACCAGTACTTTGCACAGTATTCCATGTGGGGTCTGGTCAGTACTGTACACAGTATTCCATGTGTGGTCTGGCCAGTACTGTACACAGTATTCCATGTGTGGTCTGACCAGTACTGTACACAGTATTCTATGTGTCGTCTGACCAGTACTTTGCACAGTATTCCATGTGGGGTCTGGTCAGTACTGTACACAGTATTCTATGTGTGGTCTGGCCAGTACTGTACACAGTATTCCATGTGTGGTCTGAGCAGTATTGTACACAGTATTCTATGTGTGGTCTGACCAGTACTGTACACAGTATTCTATGTGTGGTCTGACCAGTACTGTGCACAGTATTCCATGTGTGGTCTGACCAGTACTTTGCACAGTATCCCATGTGTGGTCTGGTCAGTACTGTACACAGTATTCCATGTGTGTTCTGACCAGTACTGTACACAGTATTCCATGTGTGTTCTGACCAGTACTGTACACAGTATTCCATGTGTGTTCTGACCAGTACTGTACACAGTATTCCATGTGTGGTCTGACCAGTATGTGGTCAGTGTTATTTTAGGGGTCTGGTCTGGGGTCTGTATTAGTTTAGGGGTCTGGTC
This sequence comes from Hyla sarda, assembly GCF_029499605.1. NCBI lineage: Eukaryota > Metazoa > Chordata > Amphibia > Anura > Hylidae > Hyla > Hyla sarda. The sequence goes on along the minus strand of NC_079191.1, from coordinate 435,571,684 downwards.
CGATGTCTGTATTAGTTTAGGGGTCTGGTCTGTGGTCTGTGTTAGTTTAGTGGTCTGGTCGGGGGTTTATATTAGTTTAGTGGTCTGCTCTGAGGTCTGTATTAGTTTAGAGGTCTGGTCTGTGTTATTTTAGGGGCCTGGTCTGGGGTCTGTGTTAGTTTAGGGGGTCTGTATTAGTTATGGGATCTTGCCTTGGATATGTGTTATTTTAGGGGTTTGGTCTGATGTTTGGTCTGTGGTCTGTGTTAGTTTAGGGGTCTGGTCTGGGGTTTATATTAGTTTAGTGATCTGATCTGAGGTCTGTATTAGTTTAGGAGTCTGGCCTAGGGTCTGTATTAGTTTAGGTGTCTGGTCTGTGTTAGTTTAGTGGTCTGGTCAGGGGTTTATCTTCGCTTAGTGGTCTGCTCTGAGGTCTGGTCTGTGTTAGTTTAGGGGTCTGGCCTGGGGTCTGTATTAGTTTAGGGGTCTGGTCTGTGGTCTGTGTTAGTTTAGTGGTCTGGTCAGGGGTTTATATTAGTTTAGTGGTCTGCTCTGAGGTCTGGTCTGTGTTAGTTTAGAGGTCTGGCCTTGGGTCTGTATTAGTTTAGGGGTCTGTGTTAGTTTAGGGGTCTGGTCTGTGTAAGTCCAGGAGTTTGGTCTGGGGGTATATATTAGAGTATGGAGTCTGGTCTGGGGTCTGTATGGACTCTGGGTCTAAATGACTGAAATTGGATTTGTAATATATATGGTAAATGATAATAAGCACTTATTTATATGGTTTATGTATTTATATTGTATTTATGTGCTTTATATATTTTTCAACCTAAATGTCTAATAATCCAAAAATTGTTTTTTTGAAAAATGTTAATCTTAATAGATCGCGTTCCCCACATAATGGACGATTTAATTTTTGTTTGCCACTTTTTGACATTTTTGTGTTTTATTATTTCTTTTATCCCTTTCTATATTCCTTATCATTCAAAGCCCCATGTCCATCATAGTCATCCGCTTTGGCGGTGTATCTCTGTTTATTCCCAGGTGGTCAGATCAGTCTCGGGGGGTCACCATTACCCCCTGCTCCTCTTTTATAATCGGCCTTGTGACTGTAAGAACTTCAGAAATCAACGACAAAACCCTGAAGCGTCTAAACTTCAAAGGGAGACAGAAGCTGAGGAGGTGAGATGCCGGGATGTGATTCTATTTCTTTCAATCCCTCAAGAATTTTTTAATACAGACGGAGCAGAAAAAGAGCAGAACTCACAAGTTATCAAAGGATGAAATGTGTTGTGTGTAATACTGGATTATTACTAAAAGAAGGGGAAAATACATAAAAAAAAGGACAATCTTATTACTCATAGGAAAAAGTGATCACACACCGTAATTATTGTTTTTATCTTAAACTTTAGGTTCATAACAAAAAACAAAAAAAATTAATTATTATTATTATTTTACAGTATTTGCTACATAAAATCAATACTTAAAAAGCAGCAAAGAAAGTGAAAGAAATACAGCGGTCCCTCAAGTTACAATATTAATCGGTTCCAGGATGACCATTGTATGTTGAAACCATTATATGTTGAGACCAGAACTCTATGGAAACCTGGTAATTGGTTCTGAAGACCCAAAATGTCATCCAAAAGTGAGAATTAAAGAAAAATAAGTAGATAACTAATAGAGATAAAGCAAATCCTTACATATAAAAGTAATAAAGATCTGCCGGGAGCTGTAAATCACTGTCTATGTCAGTGTTTCCCAAGCAGGGAGCCTCCAGCTGTTGCAAAACTACAACTCCCAGCATGCCCGGACAGCCAAAGGCTGTCCGGGCATGATGGGAGTTGTAGTTTTGCAACAGCTGGGGGCACCCCGCTTGGGAAACACTGGTCTATGTAGAGGACAGGATCTTCTTCAGGGTCCTGTACAGTACACGCAATGTCCTAAAAAAAAGTAACATGGAGTCGCCTTCACCTTGTGTCCAAAGGAGCAGGTAGCCCTGGCACAGGTAAAGTGTACAGAACATGTAATACCTCTCTGTACTGGAGGGGGCGCTACCAGACACCAGTCAGTGCATACGCTTCAGGAATACAGGTAAAGAGTACAGAACATGTAATACCTCCCCGTACTGTAGGGGGCACTACCAGACATCAATCAGTGCATACGCTTCAGGAATACAGGTAAAGAGTACAGAACATGTAATACCTCCCCGTACTGTAGGGGGCACTACCAGACATCAATCAGTGCATACGCTTCAGGAATACAAGGGTTTTACCAGTAAAATGCCCATTCTGATTGGTCAGATCTTCCAGCCATTGACACGTTTCACAGATCTGGACTGTCTGTACATTGTATGTTGAGTCTGGTTTCGACTTACAATGGTCCAGAAAAGACCATTGTATGTTGAAACTATTGTATGTTGAGGCCATTGTAAGTTGAGGGATCACTGTACAGTAACCAGCAAAAGAGAAGTAAATGCTCGGTAGTCCTGGTGTTCTGAAGCAGTGTTAATAATTATGCATGTAATTGTGTAGAACAGTGAATGGGCGTATACAAATTACATTAGTGTCTAGGATACAAAAGTTATTACTCATTTCCCTGGTGGTCTAGGGTAGTGAGGAGGCTAATCTATTTTCATTCTGGTGGTCTGGGGTAGTGAGTGGGTTAATAGTAAATTCTGTAATGTTCTAGCATCATGAATGGGTTAATTGCAATTTCATTAGTGTCTAGGAGAAGAAAGAATTTACTAATAATATCCCTGGTGGTCTAGGGTAGGGAGGAGGCTAATCTATTCTCATTCTGGTGGTCTGGGGGTAGTGAATGGGTTAATAGTAAATTCTGTAATGAATAGGTTACTTGCAATGAATGGGTTAATTGCAATTTCCTTAGTGTCTAGTTAATTGCAATTTCCTTAGTGTCTAGGAGAAGAAAGAATTTACTAATAATATCCCTGGTGGTCTAGGGTAGGGAGGAGGCTAATCTATTATCTAGGGTAGGGAGGAGGCTAATCTATTTTCATTCTGGTGGTCTGGGGGTAGAGAATGGGTTAATAGTAAATTCTGTAATGGTCTAGCACAATGAATGGGTTAATTGCAATTTCATTAGTGTCTAGGAGAAGAATTTATTAATAATATCCCTGGTGGTCTAGGGTAGTGAGGAGGCTAATCTATTTTCATTCTGGTGGTCTGGGGTAGTGAATGGGTTAATAGTAAATTCTGTAATGTTCAAGCATCATGAATGGGTTAATTGCAATTTCAGTAGTGTCTAGGAGAAGAAAGAATTTACTAATAATATCCCTGGTGGTCTAGGGTAGGGAGGAGGCTCATCTATTCTCATTCTGGTGGTCTGGGGGTAGTGAATGGGTTAATAGTAAATTCTGTGATGAATGTGTTACTTGCAATGAATGGGTTAATTGCAATTTCCTTAGTGTCTAGTTAATTGCAATTTCCTTAGTGTCTAGGAGAAGAAAGAATTTACTAATAATATCCCTGGTTGTCTAGGGTAGGGAGGAGGCTAATCTATTATCTAGGGTAGGGAGGAGGCTAATCTATTTTCATTCTGGTGGTCTGGGGGTAGTGAATGGGTTAATAGTAAATTCTGTAATGGTCTAGCACAATGAATGGGTTAATTGCAATTCCATTAGTGTCTAGGAGAAGAATTTACTAATAATATCCCTGGTGGTCTAGGGTAGTGAGGAGGCTAATCTATTCTCATTCTGGTGGTCTAGGGTAGTGAGTGGGTTAATAGCAAATGCTGTAATGGTCTAGCATAATTAATGGGTTAATTGCAATTTCATTAGTGTCTAGGAGAAGAAAGAATTTACTAATAATATCCCTGGTGGTCTAGGGTAGTGAGGAGAAAGAAGTTACTAATATTTTCTTTAGTGGTCTAGGGTAGTAAAGTCTAATTAATTTTAATTCTGGGGGTTCTGGGCAATAAATGGGAATCCCTCTGAAGGTCTGGGGTAGTAAATGGGTTAATCATAATCACACTAGAATCTAAGATAGGAAAGATGTTAGTAGTTACTATGTTTTTCTGGTGGTCAACTGTGCTGAAGTGGTTAATTCATTTTTATTCTCATGGTCAGGGGCAGTGAATGGGTTAACAGTAATTGTTTAATGGTCTAGGGTAGGGAATGGGTTAATAATAATCACATCAGTGTCTAGGATAAGAAATTAGTTAGTAGTAAATATTAATTTCCCTGGCGGTCTAGGGCGCTGAAGAAATTAATTCATTTTAGTTCTTGACTGGGGTTGCGAATGGTTTAATATTAGTTTCTCCGATGGTCTAATACTTCATTTCTCCTGCGGGGGCACTGCAGGGAAAGCAAAACACTTACTGCTTGTGTAGTGGAAAAAAAACTGTTCCCTGTAGAGAAATGTGTCCAAGCAGGTGATGAAAAATGCAAAGTCACTCTGATTGGCTGAGACGCGCGCACCCCCCCCCCCCAACAATTAATAGCATGGGGTGGGTGTGCGTGTCTCAGCCAATCAGAGTGGCTTTGCTGACTCAGCATTTATCATCAGCTGCTTGGACACATTTCTCTACAGGGAACAGTTTTCTTCACTAAACACCTACACAGCACCTATCTTGACTGATCGCTGAAGATCTGAGCAGCTTGTTGTAATAAGTGGCTTATTGTTGACTTTTCCATCGAACATTGCAAAACCACAACTCCCAGCATGCCCGGACAGCCAACGGCTGTCCGGGCATGCTGGGAGTTGTGGTTTTGCAATAGCTGGTTGGAAAATATTGGGTTAAATGGTTAAATAATGACAACTCCTCTACATTTACACGCGAGCCTCTCCAGCGCCTGGCGACACGAGCTCCATAACACTCGGCACACGACATTGTTCTCTGTAATTAATTTCCTATTTGACTTTCTCGTAGTCTCCGATCTTGCCGTTTCTTGGCCAGTCACGCTCCGCTCGTCGTTATTAGACGCCGCGCCCGGCTTTGCATGACTGCTGTTTCATTACCGGAGGAGTTTTTTGTTGGCTGCGCAGTCAATAGGCACCTGTAACGTTTCTAAATAGTAAAATGATGTCAAGTGCAGAAAAATCTATTAGTGAAGGGGGAGCGGGAAGGGAGGGGGGGGCTTGACCCACAATCGCTATGAACAGCGCCACCCGTAACATGTGGCATGGTTTATAATCAGTGGCATCTATGATGAACATAAGAAATGGGCAAACAGCACAGAATGACATTTTATGGTACAACGTACCATACTGCACAAAACTGCATTCTGTGTCACAGCTTTCCTCCATGTGATCCCTACCCCTTCATTTACCAAAAATGTCACCTACCCACCCACCACCCGCTCCCTAAAATTTTTTCGCCCACTAGGCATCCTTCTTCCCTGCAATCTGCTGTCCACTGCCTGTTGCTAGGGAAAATCTGTCTCTAGTAGCAGCAGGATAAAGTACAGGAACTAGAGAAGAGAAAAATCTATGCAAGGTAAATCAAGGTTTTTCTCTCATCTCAGCAGCAGCAGTTTGGTCTTTAGTGTAACCCTTTAAAGGGGTATTCCGCTCATGGACATCTTATCTTAGGGGATAAGATGTCTGATCGTGGGTGTCCCGTCGCAGAGACCCCTCACGATCTCCATGCAGCACCAGGCATTCTGTATTGGGTGCAGCTCCAGTCACGGAAAAAGCTGGGCTTCTGGGACTGGAGACGTGACATTGCGCCCCCTCGTGACGTCAACCATGCCCCCTCCATTCATGTTTATGGGAGGGGGTGTGATGGCGGAATATCCCTTTAACCCCTTAAGGACCCAGCCATTTTACACCTTAGGACCCGGCCATTTTTTGCACATCTGACCACTGTCACTTTAAACATTAATAACTCTGGAATGCTTTTAGTTATCATTCTGATTCTGAGATTGTTTTTTCGTGACATATTCTACTTTAACATAGTGGTAAAATTTTGTGGTAACTTACATCCTTTCTTGGTGAAAAATCCCAAAATTTGATGAAAAATTAGAAAATTTTGCATTTTTCTAACTTTGAAGCTCTCTGCTTGTAAGGAAAATGGATATTCCAAATAATTTGTATTTTTATTCACATATACAATATGTCTACTTTATGTATGCATCATAAAATTGATGAGTTTTTACTTTTGGAAGACACCAGAGGGCTTCAAAGTTCAGCAGCAATTTTCCGATTTTTCACAAAATTTACAAAATCACAATTTTTCAGGGACCAGTTCAGATTTGAAGTGGATTTTAAGGGTCTTTATCTTAGAAATACCCCACAAATGACCCCATTATAAAAACTGCACCCTCCAAAGTATTCAAAATGACATTCAGTCAGCATTTTAACCCTTTAGGTGTTTCACAGGAATAGCAGCAAAGTGAAGGAGAAAATTCACAATCTTCATTTTTTACACTCGCATGTTCTTGTAGACCCAATTTTTGAATTTTTACAAGGGGTAAAAGGAGAAAATTTATACTTATATTTGTAGCCCAATTTCTCTCGAGTAAGCACATACCTCATATGTCTATGTAAAGTGTTCGGCGGGCGCAGTAGAGGGCTCAGAACCGAAGGAGCGACGAGGGGATTTTGGAGAGTGCGTTTTTCTGAAATGGTTTTTGGGGGGCATGTTGCATTTAGGAAGCCCCTATGGTGCCAGAACAGCAAAACCCCCCCCACATGGCATACCATTTTGGAAACTAGACCCCTTGAGGAACGTAACAAAGAATAAAGTGAGCCTTAATACCCCACAGGTGTTTCCCGACTTTTGCATATGTAAAAAAATATATAATTTTTTTCACTAAAATGTGTGTTTCCCCCTAAATTTCACATTTTTGCAAGGGTTAATAGCAGAAAATACCCCCCAAAATTTATAACCCCATCTCTTCTGAGTATGGAGGTACCCCATAAGTTTACCTGAAGTGCACTACGGGCGAACTACAATGCTCAGAAGAGAAGGAGTCATATTTGGCTTTTTGAGAGCAAATTTTGCTCGGGGGGCACGTCGCATTTAGGAAGCCCCTATGGTGCCAGGACAGCAAAATAACCCCCACATGGCATACCATTTTGGAAACTAGACCCCCTGAGGAACGTAACAAGGCGTAAAGTGAGCATTTACCCCCCACTGGTGTCTGTCAGATCTTTGAAACAGTGGGCTGTACAAAATGTTTTATTTGCACAGCCCACTGTTCCAAAGATCTGTCAGACACCAGTGGGGGGTAAATTCTCACTGCACCCCTCATTACATTCCGCGAGGGGTGTAGTTTCCGAAATGGGGTCACGTGTTTTTTTTTTTTTTTTTTTGCGTTTGTCAAAACCGCTGTAACAATCAGCCACCCCTGTGCAAATCACCTAAAATGTACATGGTGCACTCTCCCTTCTGAGCCTTGTTGTGCACCCCCAGAGCACTTTGCGCCCACATATGGGGTATCTCCGTAGTCGGGAGAAATTGCATTACAAATTTTGGGGGGCTTTTTTCCCTTTGACCTCTTGTCAAAATGAAAAGTATAGGGCAACACCAGCATGTTAGTGTAAAAAAATTATTTTTTACACTAACATGCTGGTGTAGACCCCAACTTCACCTTTTCATAAGGGGTGAAAGGAGAAAACGCCCCCCAAAATATGTTAGGCAATTTCTCCCGAGTACGGTGATACCCTATATGTGGCCCTAAACTGTTGCCTTGAAATACGACAGGACTCCAAAGTGAGAGCGCCATGCGCATTTGAGGCCTGAATTAGGGATTTGCATAGGGGTTGGACATAGGGGTATTCTACGCCAGTGATTCCCAAACAGGGTGCCTCCAGCTGTTGCAAAACTCCCAGCATGCTTGGACAGTCAACAGCTGTCCGACAATACTGGGAGTTGTTGTTTTGCAACAGCTGGAGGCTCCATTTTGGAAACAGTGGCGTACCAGACGTTTTTCATTTTTATTGGGGAGGGGAGGGGGGCTGTGTAGGGGTATGTGTATATGTAGTGTTTTTTTACTTTTTATTTAATTTTGTGTTAGTGTAGTGTAGTGTAGTGTTTTTAGGGTACAGTCACACGGGCGGGGGATTACAGCGAGTTTGAGCTGCCGCGCAAAATTTGCTGCATCGCAAACTTGCAGCCTGATACTCACTGTAAGCCCCTGCCCATGTGAATGTATCCTGTACATTCACAGTGGGGGGGGGGGGGGGACCTCCAGCTGTTGCAAAACTACTACTCCCAGCATGTACAGTCTATCAGTGCATGCTGGTAGTTATAGTTTTGCAACAGCTGGAGGCACACGGGTTGGGAAACACTGAGTTAGGAACCAGACAATGTTTCCCAACCAGTGTGCCTCCAGCTGTTGCAAAACCACAACTCCCAAACATTCTCAGGCATGCTGGAAGTAGTAGTTCGGCAACATCTTTAGAGCCAGATGTTGGCGAACTACAACTCCCAGCATGCTTGGAGTTGTAGTTTTGCAACATCTGGAGGACTACAGTTTGCAGACCACTAATACAGTGGTTCCCAATCTGTGCCCTTCCAGATGTTGCAAAACTACAACTCCCAGTATGCCAAAACTGTCCAGGCATGCTGGGAGTTGTAGTTCTGCAACATCTGAAGGGCCAGATGTTACAGAACTACAACCCCCAGCATGCCTGGACAGTAAGGGCATGCTGAGGATGTGTAGTTTTGCAACATCTGGAAGGGCACAGTGGTCTCCAAACTGTGGACCTCCAGATGTTGCAAAACTGCAACTCCCAGCATGCCCAGACGCCAAGGGCTGTCTGGGCATGCTGGGAGTTGTAGTATACAGGGTCCCATTACAGCAATGCATGTCGCTTTACGGTGACGTGCATTGCTGTAAAGGGCCTGACCGCGGCTGAAGATCAACTCACCTGTCGCCGCCATCTTCATCGCCGGGATCCGGGTCTTCAGGGACGAGGTAAGTACCAGGGCCGGTCCCCAGCACTCCCCCGTCCCCCGCCGCGTCCTCCGGTCTTCCTCCCGTCCTCTCCGGACTTTCAGGGGCCGGGCAGGGCGGGAGGAAGTAACCGCCCCCCCCCCCCCCCCCCCCCCTGCGATCGGTCGGTTAACTAACCGAAGAATCGCAGGGGATCGGAGGAGGTGGCAGGTTTGCCACCTCGCTCCTAGCCTCCAGCATGGTCCTGGCTGTCTGTGACAGCCGGGATCATGCGAAATTACCGGGCGGTCGGGTCCCAGAGACCCGATCAGCCCGGTATGGCCGCAGATCGCAAGGGCGATTTCCCTTGCGATTTGCGGTGATCGCCGACATGGGGGGCCTACATGGCCCCCCTCGGCATTTGCCCTGGATGCCTGCTGAAGGATTTCAGCAGGCATCCGGTTTCGATCCCCGCTCGGCGCGCGGCAGGGACCGGAAACCGCCAGGACGTAAGTTTACGCCCTGGGTCCTTAAGTACCAAGGCACCGGGGCGTAAAATTACGCCCTGGGTCCCGAACAGGTTAAAGGGGTGCTCCGGTGGAAAACTTTTTTTTTTTTTTATCAACTGGTGCAAGAAAATTAAACAGATTTGTAAATTACTTCTATTAAAAAATCTTAATCCTTACAGTACTTATTAGCTGCTGAATACTACATAGGAAATTGCTTTCTTCTTGTAACACAGAGCTCTCTGCTGACATCATGACCACAGTGCTTTCTGCTTTAAGAACTGTCCAGTGTATGAGAAAATCCCCACAGCAAACATATGCTGCTCTTGACAGTTCCTAAAATGGACAGAGATGTCAGCAGAGAGCACTGTGGTCATGATGTCAGCAGAGAGCTCTGTGTTCCAAAAATAAAATAATTTCCTATGTAGTATTCAGCAGCTAATAAGTACTGGAAGGATCACGATTTTTGAATAGAAATCATTTACAAATCTGTTTAAATCTGTTTTCCACCGGAGTACCCCTTTAAGGCTAGGTTCACACTATGGAATCACCAGACGGAAAATTTCCATCTAGAGATCCCGAGTGCGGCCAGCTAGGACTGCACGGACATTGCAGTCCCCAATAGACTGCAATGTGTTCTGCGAGTATTTCCGGCCTGAGGAATGAGCATTGCCATTCTTCAGGCAGAAATTTTAAAGCGGATTATCTGTTCACAAATTCCGCTTCAGAAATTCTGAAGTGTGAATTTGTGAGCGGAAAACCCATTCACTGTCATAATACATTTTAGCAAGCAGATTTCAAAAGCGGAATTGCAGGCGGAAATTCCGTAGTCTAAACCTAGCCTAGCTGTGCTGCTGCTATTTCTTTCCTTTCTGCTTACATAACCCCTTGCAAATCCAGTGCATCACAAACTCTTCTTCCTCCACATGTCATCTATACTAGTGTTCTGTGCTCTGTGAAGCCTGTTGAGGTCTATGTCATTCTGAGATTGAACAGGCAACTAAGGGAGGAAGTAACAGGCAACTAAGGGAGGAAGTAACAATGCGTGTACTACTTGTAATCAGCCCAGCTCTGGTCCTACTCCCTGAAATAAAAAGAAATACCTGAGAAATACCTGTTCACCATAGAAGGGGCTCTCAGGGCTTAATAACAGCAGTGTGACTCTAAATGTAACCTTGTCAGCACTCTGAAGGGTTAATGTCAGCTGCACTTCCATCAATGGCGACGGCGTGGGTCCGTGTGGTCCTAGTGCTGATGGATGGTGGCAGTGGATACTCAGTATATTTAGCAGTTGTATGCTGCAGAGGAAATTCTTTTCTTTTTGAATTTCTTTTTTGTCTTGTCCACAGTGCTCTCTGCTGACACCTCTGTCCGTGTCAGGAACTGTCCAGAGCAGCATAGGTTTGCTATGGGGATTTTCCCCGGCTCTGGACAGTTCCTGATACGGGCATCAGGTGTCAGCAGAGAGCACTGTGGACAAGACAAAAAAGAAATTCAAAAAGAAAAGAATTATCTCTGTAGTATGTATACTATGTGCCACGACTAAGAGCCAGTACAGGCTCGAAACGCGTCGGTTTACCTTCCTTCTTTTTTATTTCCATCATGGATATCCTTTGTTTTTAAACATACTATATTAAAGGTGAAGTTTTAATCTTCTAATTGGACTTTTTGGAGCAGCTGGAGGCCCCCCTGCACGTGTGCTTTCTTCTTCCATCTCTGTAGTATACAGCGGCTAAAAAGTACTGGAAGGGTAAAGTTTTTTTTTTTTGTTTTTTTTTTAAGAAGTAATTTACAAATCTGTTTAACTTTCTGGCACCAGTTGATTTATAAAAAAAAAAATCTTTTCACCGGAGTACCCCTTTAAATAGGACGCATAGGAGAAAGAAGTGCACAAAAAGCATTGTGCCAAAATTTTATCTACAATATTAACGTCTCATCAGCAATAACAAGGGTAACTTAATTTATAGAAAATAACAAAATGCAGTGTTCTGCAGCCGGAAGGTTTTGTTTGGCGCAATGGAAGCGATTATTCTTTAATTTGATCCCGCCCGTGTCCCCGCAGTCCCGCACAATGTCCTCTAGGCTCAGCCTATTAGCATCTATTTAGTTAGTCTATTTAGCTAACATCTAATTAACTAATTAGGCCTAAGTAATACAAAGTGAGTTGATTAACTCGCCGTAATAAAGCCGCCGCCGCCGCCACCGCACAGCCGCCGCTTCCATTGTAAAAAGGACCGATGAACCTAAAAGGACAATCGCTGTAGCACAAAGGAGCTTCTGTCAATATTGACACATCCTTTCGGAGAAGTTGTTGGAGAAGAAGGCGAAAGTCGGGACGCAGCTTTCACGCTACTGGTTACGTAAAACGCGTTTGCCGTCCATGGTTTTTAGAAATATGAAGAAAATTCAACCTTCGACGAAAGGACCTCCAGATGTTGCAAAACTACAACTCCCAGCATGCCCGGACAGCCGACGGCTGTCCGGGCATGCTGGGAGTTGTAGTTTTGCAACATCTGGAGGTCCACAGTTTGGAGACCACTGTTCCAAGATATAATAACCGCAACCTTTGGGGTGAAACTACAAACCTAGTGATTCTAATGGTCGACTCTTACGATTAGTTGTTCATATGTATCCATAACGTTTTTATGGTGGTCTAGGGTGATTTAGGGGTTAATTGTAACATTCTTGTTGGATAAATTTGGTATTAAAGGGGAAAACTTTTTTTTTTTACTTAAATCAACTGGTGCCAGAAAGTTAAACAGATTTGTAAATTACTTCTATTAAAAAAAATCTTAATCCTTCCAGTACTTATTAGCTGCTGAATACTACAGAGGAAATTCTTTTCTTTTTGGAGCACAGAGCAACTCTGCTGACATCACGAGCACAGTGCTCTCTGCTGACATCTCTGTCCATTTTAGGAACTGTCCAGAGCAGCATATGTTTTCTATGGGGATTTTCTCCTACTCTGGACAGTTCTTAAAATGGACAGAGATGTCAGCAGAGAGCACTGTGGTCATGATGTCAGCAGAGAGCTCTGTGTTCCAAAAATAAAATCATTTCCTCTGTAGTACACAGCAGCTAATAAGTACTGGAAGGATTAAGATTTTTTTTTTTAATAGAAGTAATTTACAAATCTGTTTAGCTTTCTGGCACCAGTTGATTAAAAAAAAAAAAAAATCTTTCCACCGCAGTATCCCTTTAAATGGGTTAATGTTAATTATCTGAGTAGTCAAGAATAGTAAAGGGGTTAACAGTTATTTCCCTGGTAGTTTAGGGCAGTGAAAGAGTTAATAGTCATGTTCCTGGTGGTCCAGGATAGTGAAGAAAGTAATGATAATATCTTTGATGGCTTGAGGAGATGTAAAGGTCAATAGTCATATCCTTAGTGGTGTAAGGTAGGGAAGAAACTATTGATAACATCCCTGGTGGTCTGAGGAGACAAAGAGGTGAATAGTATTAATTATGGTGTCCTAGGGTAGGAAAAAAAGGTGAATAGTATAAATCCTGGTGACCTAGGGTAGAGAAGAAATTAACGATAACATCCTTCATGGTCTGTGGAGATAAAGAGGAGAATAACCCTGGTGACCTAGGGTAGGGAAGAAACTAATGAAAACATCCACTGTGTTTTTTTGGATTTAAATAGGTGAATAGTATTAACCCTGGTGACCTAGGGTAGGGAAGAAGCTAATGATAACATTGCTAGTGACCTACGGTAGGGAAGAAACTAATGATAACATTGCTAGTGGTCTGAGGAGCTGGACAGGTGAAAAGTAATGTCCCTGGTTATCTAGAGTTATGAAGAAACTAATGATAATATTCATGGTGGTCTGAGGGAAAGAATTGATGAACAGTAATAATCTCAGGAGTCTAAGGTAGGGAAAAAACTAATGAAAACATCCTTGATGGTCTACAGAGATAAATAAGTGAGTAATATATAGCCTGGTGACCTAGGGTAGGGTAGAAACTAATGATAACATCCCTGGCGGTCTAGGGAAGGGTAGGAACTAATGATAACATCCCTGGTGGTCTAGGGAAGGGTAGGAACTAATTATAACATCCCTGGTGGTCTAGGGAAGGGTAGGAACTAATGATAACATCCCTGGTGGTCTAGGGAAGGGTAGAAACAAATGATAACATCCCTGGTGGTCTAGGGAAGGGTAGGAACTAATGATAACATCCCTGGTGGTCTAGGGAAGGGTAGAAACTAATGATAATATCCCTGGTGGTCTAGGGAAGGGTAGGAACTAATGATAACATCCCTGGCGGTCTAGGGAAGGGTAGAAACTAATGATTACATCTCTGGTGGTCTAGGGTAGGGTAGAAACGTAATGGTAACATCACTAATGGTCTAAGGTAGGGTAGAAACTGATGATAACATCCCTGTGGGTTCAGGGTGGGAAGAAACTAATGATTACATCCCTATTGGTCTAGGGTAAGAAACTAATGATGATGATATCCCTGGTGGTCTAGAGTAGGGTAGAAACTAATGATACCATCCCTGGTGGTCTAGGGTAGGGAAGAAAGGTAGAAACTAATGATTACATCTCTGGTGGTATAGGTTGGGGTAGAAACTAATGATTACATCCCTGGTGGTCTAGGGTAGGGTAGAAACTAATGATTACATCCCTGGTGGTCCAAGGTAGGGTAGAAGTTAATGATAACATCCTTAATGATCTTAATGGGCATATCTATAAAATTGTGCAGCAATAGAAAATTTAACCTTCTATGAGAGTGGCCTCCAAACTGTGGACCTTAAGACTTAGCAAAACTACCACTCCTAGCATGCCTGGACAGGCATTGGCTGTCCTGGCATGCTAGGAGTTGTAGTTTGGCAACATCTGAAGGTCCACAGTTTGGAGACCACTGTTCGACAATATGATGACCTCACTACAATCCTAGAAGATACGAATGGTACCATCCTTGGTGGTCTAGGGTAGAAACTAATGATAATATCCCTGGTGGTCTAGGGTAGGGTAGAAGCTAATGATAACATCCCTGGTGGTCTAGGGTAGGGTAGAAGCTAATGATAACATCCCTGGTGGTCTAGGGTAGGGTAGAAGCTAATGATAACATCCCTGGTGGTCTAGGGTAGGGTAGAAGCTAATAATAACATCCCTGGTGGTCTAGGGTAGAACAGGTGGATAGTGATAGGGGTTTTGTTAAAGGGGTATTCAAGAGATTATAAACATATCCCTTATCCACAATCGGGGGAATTCTCCTTTCATATCCTTAGTGGTGTAATGCAGTATCCGTCCCGTTATGGGGTCACTGGGCTCGTTTCCCTTTTAGGCTCAATCAGTTATAACTACCACAAGACTTTGCTACAATGTTACCAAACAGCTTTAACCAGATTCCAATCATCGCAGGACCGCATGGAGCCGCAGGCGCTGACGCCATCTTAGATCGCCGCGTTCTGTATCTGGACTCTGCTAATTGTCAGATTATGAAAAAATTTAGAAAATAAACCTGGGGATAATTCAGAGAAATTGCTGCTCAATTACAGATTAACAACGTAACGGGATAGAAATGATATCAGAGCCGATCGTCTGGGGAATCCACTCATTGCCACTAATGAGGCTCAGTAAAGCAGGTCTGAACACAGCCCACGGTGATCTAATAGTCCTCATTTACCCAAACTAATAAAACCCCGAGCTTTAACAGAGGCGCCAAATGTGCATCGTGATAATCCAAGAATAATGATGTCTGGTTCTTGTCATGAGAGACGTCCACACATGTATTGGTGTATGAGAAACGACATTACCACCTTACTACTGCCACATATAGGCAGGAATATATCTGATATAATACAGGAATGCCTCCTATGTACAAGAATATAACTACTATAATACTGCCCCTATATACAAGAATATAATTACTATAATACTGCTCCTATATACAAGAATATAACTACTATAATACTGCTCCTATATACAAGAATATAACTACTATAATACTGCCTCCAATATACAAGAATATAACTACTATAATACTGCCCCTATATACAAGAATATAATTACTATAATACTGCCTCCTATGTACAAGAATATAACTACTATAATACCGCCTCCTATGTACAAGAATATAACTGCTATAATACTGCTCCTATATACAAGAATATAACTACTATAATACTGCCCCCTATATACAAGAATATAACTACTATAATACTGCTCCTATATACAGGAATATAACTACTATAATACTGCTCCTATATACAAGAATATAACTACTATAATACTGCTCCTATATACAAGAATATAACTACTATAATACTGCTCCTATATACAAGAATATAACTACTATAATACTGCTCTTATATACAAGAATATAACTACTATAATACTGCTCCTATATACAAGAATATAACTACTATAATACTGCTCCTATATACAAGAATATAACTACTATAATACTGCTCCTATATACAAGAATATAACTACTATAATACTGCTCCTATATACAAGAATATAACTACTATAATACTGCTCCTATATACAAGAATATAACTGCTATAATACTGCTCCTATATACAAGAATATAACTACTATAATACTGCCTCCTATGTACAAGAATATAACTAGTATAATACTGCTCCTATATACAAGAATATAACTACTATCAAACTGCCTCCTATATACAAGAATATAACTACTATAATACAGCTCCTATATACAAGATTATAACTACTATAATACTGCTCCTATATACAAGATTATAACTACTATAATACTGCTCCTATATACAAGAATATAACTACTATAATACCGCCTCCTATATACAAGAATATAACTACTATAATACTGCCCCTATATACAAGAATATATCTACTATAATACTGCTCCTATATATAAGAATATAACTACTATAATACTGCTCCTATATGTATGAATATAACTACTATAATACTGCTCCTATATACAAGAATATAACTACTATAATACTGCTTCTATATACAAGAATATAACTACTATAATACTGCTCCTATATACAAGAATATAACTACTATAATACTGCCACTATATACAAGAATATAACTACTATAATACTGCTCCTATATACAAGAATATAACTACTATAATACAGCTCCTATATACAAGAATATAACTACTATAATACTGCCTCCTATATACAAGAATATAACTACTATAATACTGCTCCCTATTTACAAGAATATAACTACTATAATACTGCCTCCTATATACAAGAATATAACTACTATAATACTGCTCTTATATACAAGAATATAACTACTATAATACTGCTCCTATATACAAGAATATAACTACTATAATACTGCTCTTATATACAAGAATATAACTACTATAATACTGCTCCTATATACATGAATATAACTACTATAATACTGCTCCTATATACAAGAATATAACTACTATAATACTGCCCCCTATATACACGAATATAACTACTATAATACTGCTCCTATATACAAGAATATAACTACTATAATACTACCTCCTATATACAAGAATATAACTACTATAATACTGTTCCTATATACAAAAATATAACTACTATAATACTGCTCCTATATACAAAAATAAAACTACTATAATACTGCTCCTATATACAAGAATATAACTACTATAATACTGCTCCTATATACAAGAATATAACTACTATAATACTGCCTCCTATATACAAGAATATGACTACTATAATACTGCTCCCATATACAAGAATATAACTGCTATAATACTGCTCCTATATACAAGAATATAACTACTATAATACTACCTCCTATATACAAGAATATAACTACTATAATACTGCCTCCTGTATACAAAAATATAACTACTATAATACTGCTCCTATATACAAGAATATAACTACTATAATACTGCTTCTATATACAAGAATATAACTACTATAATACTGCTGCTATATACAAGAATATAACTACTATAATACTGCCCCCTATATACAAGAATATAACTACTATAATACTGCTCCTATATACAAGAATATAACTACTATAATACTGCCTCCTATATACAAGAATATAACTACTATAATACTGCTCCTATATACAAGAATATAACTACTATAATACTGCCCCTATATACAAGAATATATCTACTATAATACTGCTCCTATATATAAGAATATAACTACTATAATACTGCTCCTATATGTATGAATATAACTACTATAATACTGCTCCTATATACAAGAATATAACTACGATAATACTGCTCCTATATACAAGAATATAACTACTATAACACAGCTCCTATATACAAGAATATAACTACTATAATACTGCTCCTATATACAAGAATATATCTACTATAATACTGCTCCTATATACAAGAATATAACTACTATAATACTACTCCTATATACAAGAATATAACTACTATAATACTGCTCCTATATACAAGAATATAACTACTATAATACTGCTCCTATATACAAGAATATAACTACTATAATACTGCTCCTATATACAAGAATATAACTACTATAATACTGCTCCTATATACAAGAATATAACTACTATAATACTGCTCTTATATACAAGAATATAACTACTATAATACTGCTCCTATATACAAGAATATAACTACTATAATACTGCTCCTATATACAAGAATATAACTACTATAATACTGCTCCTATATACAAGAATATAACTACTATAATACTGCTCCTATATACAAGAATATAACTACTATAATACTGCTCCTATATACAAGAATATAACTACTATAATACTGCCTCCTATATACAAGAATATAACTACTATAATACTGCTCCTATATACAAGAATATATCTACTATAATACGGTTCCCTTTGCCTTTTACGTTGCGTTTTTACAAGACAAATGAAATATTTATCTGCAGAATCATAAATATTAACTATGAAGCATGAAATGAGGAGTGAAGTGCAGTTTATAGGGGACAGTACCTGTAGTTACAATGGGCCGCACCCGTCCAGAACCAAGATGGCGGTACTATATGACTATACGGCTCACTATAGTGGATTATGAACTGTGCGGCGGATTACATTTTCCAGCTTAGTTTAATTTACTCTCCTTCCTGACAACCGTGAAAAACGTCTCCATCCGCCGCGGTGATTCACGCGCCTTTGTTTCCCTTCTCTTTTCCAGGGAGTCGAACACATGGGAGATTTGTGGGTTCTGTAAATGGATCTTGGTGGAGTCTGTAAATCACAGGTTACTTAAGTCTCCGCCGCCAACCTGGAGTAAAACTGGAATTAAATGTTCATTTCCGCGGCCGTCGCCCTCGATGTGTCCTAAAAAATCTATAAATCAGGAGATGACGGATAAAAATATGAAACTAATTCTCTGGCCGGATACTTCATCAGGGAACGTCAGAGCCTTTCCTTTAATAACCTGGACACAGGGAGTACAGTATATAGCGGTATAGTATTCTCCATGAGAGAGAGGCCAGGGATTGGCTGCCAGGAGGAACTAATTCTGACCAGGGTAAATGAAGGTCGGGGGGAAGTTTAAAGGGGTACTCCGCTGCTCAGCGTTTGGAACAAACTGTTCCAAACTCTGGAGCCGGGAGCTTGTGAGGTCCTAGCCCCGCCCCCTCATGACGACACCCCCCACCCCCCTCAATGCAAGTCTATGGGAGGGGGCGTGACAGTCGTCACGCCCCCTCCCATAGACTTGCATTGAGGGGGTGGGGGCGTGACATCATGAGGGGGCGTGGCTATGACGCCACGAGCTCCCGGCGCTGGCTCCAGGGTTCGGAACAGTTTGTTTCAAAAGCTGAGCTGCGGAGTACCCCTTTAAGAAAATAATGCAAAAGTATGAAGAAAAAAAAAGTTTGTATATATATATTTTTTTGTTACTCTACAGTGTTAAGTCAAGCTATGGCAGTTTTATTTATTCACTGTTTGGTGGTATTAAAGGGGTATTCCAGGAAAAAAACTATTTTTTTTTTTATCTATTTTTTTTTATATCAACTGGCTCCAGAAAGTTAAACAGATTTGTAAATTACTTCTATTGAAAAATCTTAATCCTTCCAATAGTTATCAGCTGCTGAAGTTGAGTTGTTGTTTTCTGTCTGGCAACAGTGCTCTCTGCTGACATCTCTGTCTGTCTCGGGAACTGCACAGAGTAGAAGAGGTTTGCTATGGGGTTTGCTTTTACTCTGGACGGTTCCCGAGACAGGTGTCATCAAAGAGCACTTAGACAGAAAAGAGCAACTCAACTTCAGCAGCTCAAAAGTACTGAAAGGATTAAGATTTTTTTTTTAATAGAAGTAATATACAAATCTGTTTAACTTTCTCGAGCCAGTTGATATATATATAAAAAAAAAGTTTTTTCCTGGTTAACCCCTTTAATTATTTTTTTTACTTTAGAATGGTATTTTATTTATTTTTTATATGTATATATATAGGCACAGTAATATACTCCATTATTCAGTAGCTACGTGGCAATGTTATTCAGTTACCATATGGTGGTATTATTTATTTAATGACAATTTTTATTCCTTTTCTGTATAGTGGCAATGAATATACAGCATTATTTGGTAGCTATATGGCAGTATTATTCACTCACCATAGGAGGGTATTATTTATTGACTGTAAAATGCTATTCAATTTCTGCATAGTAACAGTTACTGTAGATAGCTACTCAGTAGGTATATGGTGGTATTATTTAGTCACCAGACGGTGGTATTATTTATTGACTATAAAATGGTATTCAGTTTCTGTATAGTGACGGTTAGTTAATATACCGCATTATTCAGTAGCAATCTGGTGGTAATATTCATTGACTGTAGAGCAGTATTCGATTTCTGCATAGTGACAGTTAATATGTGTCATTATTAAGTAGGCATATGGCAGTTTTATTTAGTCAGCATATGGTGGTATTATTTATTGACGGTAAAATGGTATTCCGTTTCTGTTTAGTGACAGTTAATATACAGCAATTTTCAGTAGCTATATGGTAGTATTAGCCAGTCATTATATGGCGGTATTATTCTGTATCTGTATGGTAGTAGTATCCACTATTTAGTAGCTATATGGCAGTATTATTCATTGATCGTGACATGGTATTCAGTTTTTGTATAGTGACAGTTAATATACAGCATTTTCCAGTAGCTATATGGTAGTATTAGCCAGTCATTATATGGCGGTATTATTCTGTATCTGTATGGTAGTATTATCCAGTCAACCTGTCAAAATGTAACATCCAGGTAATGAAGTACTACAAGTCCCAGCGCATTGGATTGAATGAACATTGCAGCTGTATTACAGATATATATATATATATATATATATATATATATATATATATATATATATATCTTTAGGAGGGATCACATGATCCGCTCCACTTCTCTGGTCTCAGACTCTCCATACACATCAATTCTTTCTGAAGTAGGGCAATTTTTTTGGGAGTTTTTTTCATCACGTTGGGGAAAAAAAAAAAAAGAGGAACAATTTTTCGGTTAATTTGACTTTATCCTGAAATCTGCGGCTGACAGGAGGACGGGTGGGGGAGATTCTCCACAAGTTAAGAGCATAGTCTTTTTTTCCTACTAAATCCCCCTGATACATTGTAACAACTCATCAGCGAGAAGCAGAACCTCTAGTTTACCCTGTAAGAGACGGAGATTTAATGTAACCCCCTGCCCCCCCCCCCCCCCCCCGATGACACTCCGAAGACGGATGATAGACCCGCACAGCCCCCCATGTATCAGCCGCTCCTCATTATCATGGTATGAGCCGCTCCTCATTATAATGGTATGAGCCGCTCCTCATTATAATGGTATGAGCCGCTCCTCATTATAATGGTATGAGCCGCTCCTCATTATAATGGTATGAGCCGCTCCTCATTATAATGGTATGAGCCGCTCCTCATTATAATGGTATGAGCCGCTCCTCATTATAATGGTATGAGCCGCTCCTCATTATAATGGTATGAGCCGCTCCTCATTATAATGGTATGAGCCGCTCCTCATTATAATGGTATGAGCCGCTCCTCATTATAATGGTATGAGCCGCTCCTCATTATAATGGTATGAGCCGCTCCTCATTATAATGGTATGAGCCGCTCCTCATTATAATGGTATGAGCCGCTCCTCATTATAATGGTATGAGCCGCTCCTCATTATAATGGTATGAGCCGCTCCTCATTATAATGGTATGAGCCGCTCCTCATTATAATGGTATGAGCCGCTCCTCATTATAATGGTATGAGCCGCTCCTCATTATAATGGTATGAGCCGCTCCTCATTATAATGGTATGAGCCGCTCCTCATTATAATGGTATGAGCCGCTCCTCATTATAATGGTATGAGCCGCTCCTCATTATAATGGTATGAGCCGCTCCTCATTATAATGGTATGAGCCGCTCCTCATTATAATGGTATGAGCCGCTCCTCATTATAATGGTATGAACCGCTCCTCATTATAATGGTATGAGCCGCTCCTCATTATAATGGTATGAGCCGCTCCTCATTATAATGGTATGAGCCGCTCCTCATTATAATGGTATGACCCACTTCCCTCCTCCCCCCACTTGACTCTATTGATGAAATAATTGTTAAAGTGACACCGAACCTAAAATCTATCTGCTATTAAAGGACATCTGCAGCAAAAGACAACTTCTCCCCCTATCCACAGCGATCAGCCACTTATATCCGGTGGATAGGGGATGAGTTGTCTTTTGCTGCAGATGTCCTTTAAAGGGGTACTCTGGTGGAAAAAAATATTTTTTTTTTAAATCAACTGATGCCAGAAAGTTAAACTGATTTGTAAAGTTAATTTAAAAATCATAATCCTTCCAGTACCTATCAGCTGCTGTATGCTCCACAGGAAGTTTTACTTTTTGAATTTCTTTTCTGTCTGACCACAGTGCTCTCTGCTGACACCTCTGTCCATGTCAGGAACTGTCCAGAGCAGGAACAAATCCCCATAGCAAATCTATCCTGCTCTGGAGAGTTCCTGTGGAGCATACAGCAGCTGATAAGTACTGGAAGGGATAAGATTTTTATATAGACGTAATTTACAAATCTGAAACTTTCTGGCACCTGTTGACAGTTGATTGACTCACCCTTCTATGGCAGTATGTCTCTACCAGGGTGTTTCCAGCTGTTGCAAACTACAATTCCCAGCATGCCCTGACAGCCTTCGACTTTCTGGGCATTCTGGGAGTTGTAGTTTTGCAACAGCTGTAGACACCCTGGATGGGCAACACTGGACCAAGGGATGATTGTTAGAGCTGATGACATCACTCAGAGGGCGGGGCTTGAGCTTAAAGACAAGATCCAGCCACGCCTCCTGGGGAGTCAGTGTCTGGGGAGAAAGGGAGGAGCCGGGGAGCTGCGAAGACAACACCACACCAACAATGAAAGGACTAAACAATTTGTTGTCAAAAGAGAGGGAGCAGTTAGGAGGCTGCTGAGACAACACCACACAAACAATGAGAGGACTACACAACTTCCTGTTAGGAGAAAGGAAGAAGCCAGGGAGCTGCTGAGAGAACACCACCCCAACAATGAAAGGACTAAACAATTTGTTGTCAAAAGAGAGGGAGGAGTTAGGAGGCTGCTGAGACAACACCACATGAACAATGAGAGGACTACACAACTTCCTGTTAGGAGAGAGGAAGAAGCCAGGGAGCTGCTGAGACAACACAACACGAACAATGAAAGGATTATTTAGAAGATTAAAGTTGTTATTCCTAGATCACAAATTATAGGGATAACTAGCTGATTGGTGGGGGCAGAGTCATGATATGAGGATTGGGAGGAGCCTAAATATGGGTGTGGCCTGTTTTACAAAAAAACATTTTTTTAAATCCTAATTCTATGAATTGTGGCGTAAAATATAATCCGCGATGCGGTGGCCCATGTGATGCGGCGCCTCTGTCTCCTTCTGGCATTTTCCCTGATGCTGAAGCTTTCCAGAGGCAGCGAGTGAATTCAATTATAAACTGATCACTCCTAGAAATTAGGACAAGTCATTACGGAAAGGGCGCAAATCTCTGCAGATCTGTGGGGAGCGAAGCGCTGAGCCCCCGCACTAAGTGGCTTATGTAAATCATTATTACATTCTCCTTAAATAAATATAAAAGAACGAAAAACAGCGATGAGGATAAAATACTAAAACTGCGGATGAGACGTCTACAAACAGATGAGCGCGATACCAGAGGACGGCGGAAGAAAAGATCAACGGAGGGTTAATGACCGCCACTAAAATGTCAAGTGCTGGAGAGAAGGGATGGAACAAACAGGAAGGGGGAGAGAGAG
This sequence comes from Hyla sarda, assembly GCF_029499605.1. Classification (NCBI taxonomy): domain Eukaryota; kingdom Metazoa; phylum Chordata; class Amphibia; order Anura; family Hylidae; genus Hyla; species Hyla sarda. The sequence goes on along the minus strand of NC_079191.1, from coordinate 435,548,110 downwards.
GAGAAGACTGGGGTCTAGGAATATCTATCTATCTCATATCTATCTATCTCATATCTATCTATATAATACCTATCTATCTATCTCATATCTATCTATATAATACCTATCTATCTATCTATCTATCTCATATCTATCTATCTATCTATCTATCTATCTATCTATCTATCTATCTCATATCTATCTATCTCATATCTATCTATCTCATATCTATCTATCTCATATCTATCTATCTCATATCTATCTATCTCATATCTATCTATCTCATATCTATCTATCTCATATCTATCTATCTATCTCATATCTATCTATCTCATATCTATCTATCTCATATCTATCTATCTCATATCTATCTATCTATCTATCTATCTATCTATCTATGTATCTCATATCCATCTATTTATCTCATATCTATCTCATATCTATCTATCTATCTATCTATCTCATATCTATCTATCTCATATCTATCTATTTATCTCATATCTATCTCATATCTATCTATCTATCTATCTCATATCTATCTATCTCATATCTATCTATCTATCTATCTCATATCTATCTCATATCTATCTATCTATCTATCTCATATCTATCTATCTCATATCTATCTATCTATCTATCTATCTATCTCATATCTATCTATCTCATATCTATCTATCTATCTCATATGTATCTCATATCTATCTATCTATCTGTCTCATATCTATCTATCTATCTATCTATCTCATATCTATCTATCTCATATCTATCTATCTCATATCTATCTATCTCATATCTATCTATCTCATATCTATCTCATATCTATCTATCTATCTCATATCTATCTATCTCCTATCTATCTCATATCTACCTATCTCATATCTATCTATCTCATATCTATCTATCTATCTATCTATCTATCTCATATCTATCTATCTATCTCATATCTATCTATCTCATATCTGTCTCATATCTGTCTATCTCATATCTGTCTCATATCTGTCTATCTCATATCTATCTATCTTAATCATATCTATCTATCTATCTATCTATCTCATATCTGTCTCATATCTATCTATCTCATATCTATCTATCTATCTATCTATCTATCTCATATCTATCTATCTATCTATCTATCTCATATCTATCTATCTCATATCTATCTATCTCATATCTATCTATCTCATATCTATCTATCTATCTATCTATCTATTTATCTCATATCTATCTATTTCATATCTCTCTATCTCATATCTATCTCATATCTATCTATCTATCTATCTATCTATCTCATATCTATCTATCTATCTATCTATCTCATATCTATCTATCTATCTCATATGTATATATCTCATATCTGTCTCATATCTATCTATCTAATATGTATATATATATCATATCTATCTATCTATCTATCTATCTATCTCATATCTATCTATATATCTATCTATCTCATATCTATCTATCTATCTATCTCATATCTATCTATCTATCTAGAAAACGAACGGCAACTGCACTCCCATATGTTGCAAAAAAGGTGGTCTTTATTCACACAAACGTGAAAATGGCGACGTTTCCGCTAGCTCACCTAGCCATTATCAGGCTTGATAATGGCTAGGTGAGCTAGCCGAAACGTCGCCATTTTCACGTTTGTGTGAATAAAGACCACCTTTTTTGCAACATATGGGAGTGCGGTTGCCGTTCGTTTTCTATGTGGAGGGATTCGTAACCAGGATCTATAGCAACTGGACGCACCCTATCACTGCTGCATTGAACCTAGGAGTGCTGCTCTCTTGGAGTTTTCTATCTATCTATCTATCTATCTATCTCATATCTATCTATCTCATATCTATCTATCTCATATCTATCTATCTCATATCTATCCCATATCTATCTATCTATCTAGCAACAGAAGAATACAGCAGCACACTGCCAGCACAAGGATATAGGTGAAACATGAACATGCAGATAAAACATGGAGAGCTATACAGCTATGGTGTAATAGATGCAAATGTGAAACTATGAAATAGTGAGGCACTTAGCTCGCAAATTTGTCTCCGCCGGCGGTCAAATAGCTTGGACCGTCCCACCGCGATAAGGTGGCCTCCTTGGGACGGACCCTACACAGTGAATATGCCTCTGTGTGAACAGTTCAGTAAGCATGGCAGGGTCTGGAACATCCAAGACACCTTATATACACACCTGATAGAGGTGGGTGGGGTGCAAGGCCAACATGGAGGCAGCCCCTCCCCCGTATGTACAATACAGACAAAGAATAAGTCAGCCAGCACTTTAGTTGATACCAAACTATTATATGGACCTGACCATAGCTGTATAGTCTCCATGTTTTATCTGCATGTTCATGTTTCACCTATATCCTTGTGCTGGCAGTGTGCTGCTGTATTCTTCTGTTGCTGTATATCTAGCCTAGTAGCGTGCACCTGTAGGCCAGGTCCATATAATAGTTTAGTATCAACTAAAGTGCTGGCTGACTTATTCTTTGTCTGTATCTCATATCTATCTATCTATCTATCTATCTATCTATCTATCTATCTCATATCTATCTATCTATCTCATATCTATCTATCTATTTCATATCTATTTCTATCTATCTATCTATCTATCTATCTATCTCATATCTATCTATCTCATATCTATCTAATCCATATCTATCTATTTCATATCTATCTATCTATCTATCTATCTATATGGTCACCTAAAGGAAAAAAGTATACAGAATGCTGGTGAAAGTGTCTAATGGAGTGAGCATCCAGGCCCAGTACATAAATATCCACCAATAATGATGAAAGAGGCAAAACAAATTTCGTTTTTTTAAATCATTATTTATTAAAACACTGGTCCCAGCATGGTTCACCTTTTCATTTTATTGTCGCTATTATGGCTACCCATCCAATTCCCAATCCACAGCACAGCTCCTCAACTCATTCCTGGTCCCCAGCATGGCTCCCTATCTCATTCCTATCCCCAGCATGGCTCCCTATGTCATTCCTGGTCCCCAGCATGGCTCCCTATCTCATTCCTATCCCCAGCATGGCTCCCTATCTCATTCCTATCCCCAGCATGGCTCCCTATCTCATTCCTATCCCCAGCATGGCTCCCTATCTCATTCCTATCACCAGCATGGCTCCCTATGTCATTCCTATCACAAGCATGGCTCCCTATCTCATTCCTGGTCCCCAGTAGTGTTGAGCGGCATAGGCCATATTCGAATTCGCGAATATTCGCGAATATATGGACGAATATTCGTCATATATTCGCGAATATTCGCATATTCGTTATATTCCCGTTTTATTTTCGCATATGCGAACATTCGCGTATGCGAAAACTATCATATGTGCATATTAGCATATACAAAATTAACATACGCGAAAATTCGCATATGTGAAAATTCGCATGTGCTAATTTTCGCATGTGCTAATTTTCGCATATGCGAATTTTCGCGCGCCAGTCTCACACAGTAGTATTAGAGCCTTCTTTACACCACACAAGCTGGAAGCAGAGAGGGATGATCACTGTGATGTGTACTGTGAAAAAAAAAAAAAAAAAAAAAAAAAAAAAAAACGAATATTCGTAATTACGAATATATAGCGCTATATTCGCGAAATTCGCGAATTCGCGAATATGCGATATTCGCGAATAATATTCGAATTGCGAATATTCGTGAGCAACACTAGTCCCCAGCATGGCTCCCTATCTCATTCCTATCCCCAGCATGGCTCCCTATGTCATTCCTATCCCCAGCATGGCTCCCTATCTCATTCCTATCCCCAGCATGGCTCCCTATCTCATTCCTGGTCCCCAGCATGGCTCCCTATCTCATTCCTATCCCTAGCATGGCTCCCTATCTCATTCCTGGTCCCCAGCATGGCTCCCTATGTCATTCCTGGTCCCCAGCATGGCTCCCTATCTCATTCCTGGTCCCCAGCATGGCTCCCTATCTCATTCCTGGTCCCCAGCATGGCTCCCTATCTCATTCCTGGTCCCCAGCATGGCTCCCTATCTCATTCCTGGTCCCCAGCATGGCTCCCTATCTCATTCCTATCCCCAGCATGGCTCCCTATCTCATTCCTGGTCCCCAGCATGGCTCCCTATCTCATTCCTGGTCCCCAGCATGGCTCCCTATCTCATTCCTGGTCCCCAGCATGGCTCCCTATCTCATTCCTGGTCCCCAGCATGGCTCCCTATCTCATTCCTGGTCCCCAGCATGGCTCCCTATCTCATTCCTGGTCCGCAGCATGGCTCCCTATCTCATTCCTAGTCCCCAGCATGGCTCCCTATCTCATTCCTGGTCCCCAGCATGGCTCCCTATCTCATTCCTGGTCCGCAGCATGGCTCCCTATCTCATTCCTAGTCCCCAGCATGGCTCCCTATCTCATTCCTGTTCTCTAGCATGGCTCCCTATCTCATTCCTGGTCCCCAGCATGGCTCCCTATGTCATTCCTGGTCCCCAGCATGGCTCCCTATCTCATTCCTATCCCTAGCATGGCTCCCTATCTCATTCCTGGTCCCCAGCATGGCTCCCTATGTCATTCCTGGTCTCCAGCATGGCTCCCTATGTCATTCCTGGTCTCCAGCATGGCTCCCTATCTCATTCCTGGTCCCCAACATGGCTCCCTATCTCATTCCTGGTCCCCAGCATGGCTCCCTATCTCATTCCTGGTCCCCAGCATGGCTCCCTATCTCATTCCTGGTCCCCAGCATGGCTCCCTATCTCATTCCTGGTCCCCAACATGGCTCCCTATCTCATTCCTGTTCCGCAGCATGGCTCCCTATCTCATTCCTGGTCCCCAGCATGGCTCCCTATCTCATTCCTGGTCCCCAGCATGGCTCCCTATGTCATTCCTGGTCCCCAGCATGGCTCCCTATCTCATTCCTGGTCCCCAGCATGGCTCCCTATCTCATTCCTGGTCCCCAGCATGGCTCCCTATCTCATTCCTGGTCCCCAGCATGGCTCCCTATCTCATTCCTGGTCCCCAGCATGGCTCCCTATCTCATTCCTGGTCCCCAGCATGGCTCCCTATCTCATTCCTGGTCCGCAGCATGGCTCCCTATCTCATTCCTGTTCTCTAGCATGGCTCCCTATCTCATTCCTGGTCCCCAGCATGGCTCCCTATGTCATTCCTGGTCCCCAGCATGGCTCCCTATCTCATTCCTATCCCTAGCATGGCTCCCTATCTCATTCCTGGTCCCCAGCATGGCTCCCTATCTCATTCCTGGTCCCCAGCATGGCTCCCTATCTCATTCCTGGTCCCCAGCATGGCTCCCTATCTCATTCCTGGTCCGCAGCATGGCTCCCTATCTCATTCCTGGTCCCCAGCATGGCTCCCTATGTCATTCCTGGTCTCCAGCATGGCTCCCTATCTCATTCCTGGTCCCCAACATGGCTCCCTATCTCATTCCTGGTCCCCAGCATGGCTCCCTATCTCATTCCTGGTCCCCAGCATGGCTCCCTATGTCATTCCTGGTCCCCAGCATGGCTCCCTATCTCATTCCTGGTCCCCAGCATGGCTCCCTATCTCATTCCTGGTCCCCAGCATGGCTCCCTATCTCATTCCTGGTCCCCAGCATGGCTCCCTATGTCATTCCTGGTCCCCAGCATGGCTCCCTATCTCATTCCTGGTCCCCAGCATGGCTCCCTATCTCATTCATGGTCCCCAGAATGGCTCCCTATCTCATTCCTGGTCCCCAGCATGGCTCCCTATCTCATTCCTGGTCCCCAGCATGGCTCCCTACGTCATTCCTGGTCCCCAGCATGGCTCCCTATGTCATTCCTGGTCCCCAGCATGGCTCCCTATCTCATTCCTAGTCCCCACCCAGCATGGCTCCCTATCTCATTCCTGGTCCCCAGCATGGCTCCCTATCTCATTCCTGGTCCCCAGCATGGCTCCCTATCTCATTCCTGGTTCGCAGCATGGCTCCCTATCTCATTCCTGGTCCCCAGCATGGCTCCCTATCTCATTCCTATCCCCAGCATGGCTCCCTATGTCATTCCTGGTCTCCAGCATGGCTCCCTATCTCATTCCTGGTCCCCAGCATGGCTCCCTATCTCATTCCTGGTCCCCAGCATGGCTCCCTATCTCATTCCTGGTCCCCAGCATGGCTCCCTATGTCATTCCTGGTCCCCAGCATGGCTCCCTATCTCATTCCTGGTCCCCAGCATGGCTCCCTATCTCATTCCTGGTCCCCAGCATGGCTCCCTATCTCATTCCTGGTCCCCAGCATGGCTCCCTATCTCATTCCTGGTCCCCAGCATTGCTCCCTATGTCATTCCTGGTCCCCAGCATGGCTCCCTATCTCATTCCTGGTCCCTAGCATGGCTCCCTATCTCATTCCTGGTCCCCAGCATGGCTCCCTATCTCATTCCTGGTCCCCAGCATGGCTCCCTATGTCATTCCTGGTCCCCAGCATGGCTCCCTATGTCATTCCTGGTCCCCAGCATGGCTCCCTATCTCATTCCTGGTCCCCAGCATGGCTCCTCAACTCATTCCTGGTCCCCAGCATGGCTCCCTATCTCATTCCTGGTCCCCAGCATGGCTCCCTATCTCATTCCTGGTCCCCAGCATGGCTCCTCAACTCATTCCTGGTCCCCAGCATGGCTCCCTATCTCATTCCTGGTCCCCAGCATGGCTCCCTATCTCATTCCTGGTCCCCAGCATGGCTCCCTATCTCATTCCTGGTCCCCAGCATGGCTCCCTATCTCATTCCTGGTCTCCAGCATGGCTCCCTATCTCATTCCTGGTCCCCAGCATGGCTCCCTATCTCATTCCTGGTCCCCAGCATGGCTCCCTATCTCATTCCTGGTCTCCAGCATGGCTCCCTATCTCATTCCTATCCCCAGCATGGCTCCCTATCTCATTCCTGGTCCACAACATGGCTCCCTATCTCAGTCCTGGTCCCCAGCATGGCTCCCTATCTCATTCCTGGTCCCCAGCATGGCTCCCTATCTCATTCCTGGTCCCCAGCATGGCTCTCTATCTCATTCCTGGTCTCCAGCATGGCTCCCTATCTCATTCCTGGTCTCCAGCATGGCTCCCTATCTCATTCCTGGTCCCCAGCATGGCTCCCTATCTCATTCCTATCCCCAGCATGGCTCCCTATGTCATACCTGGTCCCCAGCATGGCTCCCTATCTCATTCCTGTTCTCTAGCATGGCTCCCTATCTCATTCCTAGTCCCCACCCAGCATGGCTCCCTATCTCATTCCTGGTCCCCAACATGGCTCCCTATCTCATTCCTGGTCCCCAACATGGCTCCCTATGTCATTCCTGGTCCGCAGCATGGCTCCCTATCTCATTCCTGTTCTCTAGCATGGCTCCCTATCTCATTCCTAGTCCCCACCCAGCATGGCTCCCTATCTCATTCCTGGTCCCCAACATGGCTCCCTATCTCATTCCTGGTCCCCAGCATGGCTCCTCAACTCATTCCTGGTCCCCAGCATGGCTCCCTATCTCATTCCTGGTCCCCAGCATGGCTCCCTATCTCATTCCTGGTCCCCAGCATGGCTCCTCAACTCATTCCTGGTCCCCAGCATGGCTCCCTATCTCATTCCTGGTCCCCAAAATGGCTCCCTATCTCATTCCTGGTCCCCAGCATGGCTCCCTATCTCATTCCTGGTCCCCAGCATGGCTCCCTATCTCATTCCTGGTCTCCAGCATGGCTCCCTATCTCATTCCTGGTCCCCAGCATGGCTCCCTATCTCATTCCTGGTCCCCAGCATGGCTCCCTATCTCATTCCTGGTCTCCAGCATGGCTCCCTATCTCATTCCTGGTCCCCAGCATGGCTCCCTATGTCATTCCTGGTCTCCAGCATGGCTCCCTATGTCATTCCTGGTCCCCAGCATGGCTCCCTATCTCATTCCTGGTCCCCAGCATGGCTCCCTATCTCATTCCTGGTCCCCAGCATGGCTCCTCAACTCATTCCTGGTCCCCAGCATGGCTCCCTATCTCATTCCTGGTCCCCAGCATGGCTCCCTATCTCATTCCTGGTCCCCAGCATGGCTCCCTATCTCATTCCTGGTCCCCAGCATGGCTCCCTATCTCATTCCTGGTCCCCAGCATGGCTCCCTATCTCATTCCTGGTCCCCAGCATGGCTCCTCAACTCATTCCTGGTCCCCAGCATGGCTCCCTATCTCATTCCTGGTCCCCAGCATGGCTCCCTATCTCATTCCTGGTCCCCAGCATGGCTCCCTATGTCATTCCTGGTCCCCAGCATGGCTCCCTATCTCATTCCTATCCCCAGCATGGCTCCTTATCTCATTCCTGGTCCCCAGCATGGCTCCCTATCTCATTCCTGGTCCCCAGCATGGCTCCCTATCTCATTCCTGGTCCCCAGCATGGCTCCCTATGTCATTCCTGGTCCCCAGCATGGCTCCCTATTTCATTCCTATCCCCAGCATGGCTCCTTATCTCATTCCTGGTCCCCAGCATGGCTCCCTATCTCATTTCTGGTCCCCAGCATGGCTCCCTATCTCATTCCTGGTCTCCAGCATGGCTCCCTATCTCATTCCTGGTCCCCAGCATGGCTCCCTATCTCATTCCTGGTCTCCAGCATGGCTCCCTATCTCATTCCTGTTCTCTAGCATGGCTTCCTATCTCATTCCTGGTCCCCAGCATGGCTCCCTATCTCATTCCTATCCCCAGCATGGCTCCCTATGTCATTCCTGGTCCCCAGCATGGCTCCTTATCTCGTTCCTGGTCCCCAGCATGGCTCCCTATCTCATTCCTGGTCCCCAGCATGGCTCCCTATCTCATTCATGGTCCACAGCATGGCTTCCTATCTCATTCCTGGTCCGCAGCATGGCTCCCTATGTCATTCCTGGTCCCCAGCATGGCTCCCGATTTCATTCATGGTCCCCAACATGGCTCCCTTTCTCATTCCTGGTCCCCAGCATGGCTCCCTATCTCATTCCTGGTCCCCAGCATGGCTTCCTATCTCATTCCTGGTCCGCAGCATGGCTCCCTATGTCATTCCTGGTCCCCAGCATGGCTCCCTATTTCGTTCATGGTCCCCAGCATGGCTCCCGATTTCATTCATGGTCCCCAGCATGGCTCCCGATTTCATTCATGGTCCCCAGCATGGCTCCCTATCTCATTCCTGGTTCCCAGCATGGCTTCCTATCTCATTCCTGGTCCGCAGCATGGCTCCCTATGTCATTCCTGGTCCCCAGCATGGCTCCCTATCTCATTTCTGGTCTCCAGCATGGCTCCCTATCTCATTCCTATCCCCAGCATGGCTCCCTATCTCATTCCTAGTCCCCAGCATGGCTCCATCTCTTTCATATCCCCAGCATAGCTCCCTATCTCATTCCTGGTCCCCAGCATGGCTCCCAATCTCATTCATATCCCCAGCATAGCTCCCTATCTCATTCCTGGTCCCCAGCATGGCTCCTTATCTCATTCCTATGCCCAGCATGGCTCCCTATCTCATTCCTGGTCCCCAGCATGGCTCCCTATCTCATTCCTATGCCCAGCATGGCTCCCTATCTCATTCCTATCCCCAGCATGGCTCCCTATCTCATTCCTATCCCCAGCCTGGCTCCCTATCTCATTCCTATCCCCAGCATGGCTCCCTCTCTCATTCCTATCCCCAGTATGGCTCCCTGTGCCATTCTTAGCATGACTTTCCATCTTTCTTAGAATGGATTTCAATCACTTTTGTTTATCCCTCAGCATGGCTCCCCATCTAATTCATAGCCACCAGCATGGCCCCAAACCTACTTCCTGGTCCTTAGCATAGCTCTGTATCTTAAATGTTGTCCCTAGCATGGCATCTCATGTCATTTTTAGTCCAAGAATGGCTACCAATTTACTTCCTGTTCCTCGGCATGGTTTCCCATCATATTCCTGGTCACCAGTATGGCCTCCTATCTCATTCCTATTTCTCAGCATGGCCTCCCATCTCGTTTATAGTCCTCAGCATGGCCTCCCATCTCATTCACAGTCCCCTATTCTACTTCCTGGTCCTTGGCATGGTTTCCATTCATATTCCTGGTCACCAGCATGGCTGCTTATCTCGTTTATAGCCCTCAGCATGGCCTCCCATCTCATTCACAGTCTCCAGCATGGCCCCCAATCTACTTCCCGATCCTCGACATGCTTTCCATTGATATTCCTGGTCACCAGCATGGCCTCCCATCTCACCCATAGTTTTCAGCATGGTCTCCTATCTCATTCTTTTATGCCAGCATGGCCCCCAATCTACTTCCTGGTCCTGAGCATGTCTTCCCATCTCATTCATAGTCCTCAGCATGGCCTCCTATTTCCTTCCTTAGCATAGCTCTGTATCTTAAATTTTGTCCCTAGCATGGCATCTCATGTCATTTTTAGTCCAAGCATGGCTACCAATTTACTTCCTGTTCCTCGGCATGGTTTCCCATTTCATTCATAGTCCTCAGCATGGCCTCCCATCTCGTTTATAGTCCTCAGCATGGCCTCCCATCTCATTCACAGTCTCCAGCATGGCCTCCCATCTCATTCACAGTCCCCAGCATGGCCTCCCATCTCATTCGCAGTCCCCAGCATGGCCTCCCATCTCATTCACAGTGCCCAGCATGGCCTCCCATCTCATTCAAAATCCCCTAATCTATTTCCTGGTCCTTGGCATGGTTTCCATTCGTATTCCTGGTCACCAGCATGGCTGCCCATCTCGTTTATAGTCCTCAGCATGGCCTCCCATCTCATTCACAGTCTCCAGCATGGCCCCCAATCTACTTCCCGGTCCTTGGCATGCTTTCCATTGATATTCCTGGTCACCAGCATGGCCTCCCATCTCACCCATAGTTTTCAGCATGGCCTCCTATCTCATTCTTTGATGCCAGCATGGCCCCCAATCTACTTCCTGGTCCTGAGCATGGCTTCCCATCTCATTCATAGTCCTCAGCATGGCCTCCTACTTCCTTCATAGTCCCCAGAATGGCCTCACATTTCATTCTTTGCCCCCAGCATGGCCCCCAGTCTACTTCCTGGTCCTTGGCATGGTTTCCATTCATATTCCTAGTCCCCAGCATGGCCTCCCATCTCATTCATAGTTTTCAGCATGGCTTCCCATCACGTTCATAGTCCTCAGCATGGCCTCCCATCTCATTCATAGTCCCCAGCATGACCTTCCATTTCATTCATAGTCCTCAGCATGGCCTCCCATCTCATTCATAGTTTTCAGCATGGCTTCCCATCACGTTCATAGTCCTCAGCATGTCCTCCCATCTCGTTTATAATCCTCAGCATGGCCTCCCATCTCATTTATAGTCCCCAGCATGGCCTCCCATCTCATTTATAGTCCCCAGCATGGCCTCCCATTTCATTCATAGTCCTCAGCATGGCCTCCCATCTCATTTATAGTCCTCAGTATGGCCTCCCATTTCATTCATAGTCCTCAACATGGCCTCCCATCTCATTTATAGTCCTCAGCATGGCCTCCCATCTCATTCAAAATCCCCAGCATGGCCCCCAATCTACTTCCTGGTCCTCTGCATGCTTTCCATTCATATTCCTGGTCACCAGCATGGCCTCTTATCTCATTCATAGTTTTCAGCATGGCCTCCCATCTCATTCTTTGATGCCAGCATGGCCCCCAATCTACTTCCTGGTCCTCGGCATGCTTTCCATTCATATTCCTGGTCACCAGCATGGCCTCCTATTTCATTCATAGTTTTCAGCATGGCCTCCCATCTCATTCTTTGATGCCAGCATGGCCCCCAATCTACTTCCTGGGCATGGCCTCCCATCTCATTCCTAGTCCTCACCAAAGCTCCTCTCCCCATTGCAACACGATGTGGGCCTTACCATCCCCATCCTCCCGCCTCCATCCTCCCGCCTCCTATCCAATGACACTCTTCGATGCTGGAAATGCCGCTCCTCCTGCTCTATCTGCTCCATTGATGTGGCACAATTCCGGCATTGTCTCTCCCATGATGTCTTCTACACATCTTCTCCTTCTTGCTCCAGTCTGGTGATGTAAAGCCGTGCGGATCGGCTTACAAATAATTCAATACTGAGATATAGAAGCAACGTCCGGCACAGCCGCCACCATTCTGAATATCAAATAGACACTGTGACACCGGGACCGTCCGCAATAGTTCACGGGGGTGCTCAATCCAGAAGGTGCAGCAAAGTATAACAGTCCCATAGAAGAAAAGATGGCACTCACCACGTTGAATGATAAGGTGATTTATTAGTGAACCGGCAGGACACAACAGATCGGGAGAGAGGGACGCGTCCCTCTCTCCCGATCGGTTGTGTCCTGCCGGTTCCCTAATAAATCACCTTATCATTCAACGTGGTGAGTGCCATCTTTTCTTCTATGTGACTGTTACAAATAATTCAGATTACATATTATTCCAATGTGTGGTCTTGTCAAAGGAGTTTTCACTGAAACAGATAAGGGGATTGTCTGCTTATAGAGGGGCAACTTCCATAGACTATAGTGGGAGAATAGTCTATAGATCGTTGAGTGGGTTTAGGGGGTGGAGGGGGTTCTTAAAGAGTAGTCAGTTTCGGAGGTTTCTGTCTGTCGTTGCGAGAAAAGTTAAAGTAAAGTTATTGAATGAAAGAAGCGAGATAAGGAGCGCCCTCGTGGCGTTCCCCCGTCCCCCCCCCCGTGTCAGAATAATAAAGCTTCTCTTGTTCCGTGTTTGTCTGTTTACAAATTGTTTTCCCTATAATGATTTTAATGAGCCTCAGATCCCCGACCCGAGTCCTCGGCGTGGCGGCAGCGTGTTCTTTAAAGTAAATTTGTGTTTTTTGTCACGCTCTACTTCTCTAAATTAATGATTGATAATCTGGAAGTGGCGTCCGGAGAGTCGGCTCCTGTGCCCGCGTTCTGTTTGGCGGCGAAAAAAATAAATAAAAAATGATCCGCAATAATTCACATAAATGACACAGATTTGTAATGTTTCCCGATCCGGAAGAAAAGCGGCAACAATTGTTAATTAAACACATGTTCTCTAAGAATTAAGACACACAGAGACGAGTGGAGGAGGGGCCACAATGGGCGCAACATCTACACCAGTGGTCTCAAACGGTGGCCCTCTAGATGTTGCAAAACTTCAACTCCCAGCATGCCCGGACAGCCAACGGCTGTCCGGGCATGGTGGGAGTTGTAGTTTTGCAAAAGCTGGAGGCACACAGGTTGGGAAACTTGCTCTAAGCATTGCTGTAGGTCTCCCATCCACTGCCCAGACCATGATACCTGCTGCTTAGCATTCTGGGAGTTGTAGTTTTGCAACAGCTGGAGGCACACAGGTTGGGAAACTTGCTCTAAGCATTGCTGTAGGTCTCCCATCCACTGCCCAGACCATGATACCTGCTGCTTAGCATTCTGGGAGCTGTAGTTTTGCAACAGCTGGAGGCACCCTGGCTGGGAAACATTGCTCTGAGCATTGCTGTCGGTTGCTCTAAATCATATCCTATACTACGATGCATTCCGAAAGTCTTCACACCCTTTCACTTTTTCCCAATTGTTATGTTGCTCCTAAAGAAAATCAACCCCACCATCAGTCCGCCCTCACTGCCCCATAATGATAAAGTGATAACAGAATGTTACAAATCTTTACTAATTTATTAAAAAGGAAAAAAACTGGCTCCTCCCATTTCTCACGATCATCTCTGAGATGTTTCTCCACCTTGATTGGAGTCACCTGGGGTAAATTCATCTGATTGGACAAGACACAGCCCTGTCTACATGAGGTCTCACAGCTGACAATGTATATCAGAGCAAACACCAAGCCATGAGGGGGAAAGAACTGCCTGTAGAGCTCAGGCACAACCCTGTCTATATAAGGTCTCACAGCTGACAATGTATATCAGAGCAAACATCAAGCCATGAGATGGAAAGAACTGCCTGTAAAGCTCAGACATAGCCCTGTCTATATAAGGTCTCACAGCTGACAATGTATATCAGAGCAAACACCAAGCCATGAGGAGGAAAGAACTGCCTGTAGAGCTCAGACACAGCCCTGTCTATATAAGGTCTCACAGCTGACAATGTATATCAGAGCAAACACTATGAGGGGGAAAGAAAAGCCTATAGTTCTAAGACACAGCCCTGTCTATATAAGGTCTCACAGCTGACAATGTATATCAGATCAAACACCAAGTCATGAGGGGGAAAGAACTGCCTGAAGAGCTCAGACACAGCCCTGTCTATATAAGGTCTCACAGCTGACAATGTATATCAGAGCAAACACCACGTCATGAGGTGGAAAGAACTGCCTGAAGAGCTCAGACACAGCCCTGTCTATATAAGGTCTCACAGCTGACAATGTATATCAGAGCAAACACCACGTCATGAGGGGAAAAAACTGCCTGAAGAGCTCAGACACAGCCCTGTCTATATAAGGTCTCACAGCTGACAATGTATATCAGAGCAAACACCACGTCATGAGGTAGAAAGAACTGCCTGAAGAGCTCAGACACAGCCCTGTCTATATAAGGTCTCACAGCTGACAATGTATATCAGAGCAAACACCATGAGGGGGGAAAGAAAAGCCTATAGAGCTAAGACACAGCCCTGTCTATATAAGGTCTCAAAGCTGACAATGTATATCAGATCAACACCAAACTGTGAGGTGGAAAGAACTGCCAGTAGAACTCAGACACAGCCCTGTCTATATAAGATCTCACAGCTGATAGTGTATATCAGATCAACAACAAGCCATGAGGGGGAAAGACATGCCTGTAGAGCTCAGACACAGCCCTGTCTATGTAAGGTCTCACAGCAGACACTGTATATCAGATCAACACCAAGTCATGAAGCAGAAATAACTGACTGTAGAGCTTAGAGATAGGATTGTGTGGAGGCCACAGATCTGGAGAAGGGGACAAAACATTTCTGCTGCACTGAGATTTCCCAAGAGCTCAGTGACCTCCATAATTCTTACATGGAAGAAGAAGGAACAACCAGGACACTTCCTAAAGCTGCTGCCAGCTTTCAATATCCCCATAATAAATTGCATCAGGTATTTTATTAAGTGCTTGCCCCAAAGCACCAGCCTAAAATGTTTTTTGTGTTTGTATTACAAGCTGTTATAAGTGCCAGCCTCAGAAGTCCCCATACATATTTGCATTACATGCCACCCTTTCATGCCACCACAATGCCAGCCTCAGAAGTCCCCATAAATATTTGCATTACATGCCACCCTTTCATGCCACCACAATGCTAGCCTCAGATGCCCCCATAAATATCAGCCTCAGTTGCTTTCACAAGTGCCAACTTCCAGTGCCCCCATAAGTGACAGTCTCAGATGCTCTGGCAAAAGCCAGTCGCAGACTCCCCCTCATGATGTCAGGTCACTCCCCCTCAATGCAAGTCTATGGGGGGGCACGACCTCCACACCCCCTCCCATAGACTTGCATCACGAGGGGGCATGGCCGACCTACCCCTTTAACCCCTTTAACCCCTTAAGGACCCGAGCATTTTTTGCACATCTGACCACTGTCACTTTAAGCATTAATAACTCAGGGATGATTTTACTTATGAATTTGATTCCGAGATTGATTGATTGAGGAAACTCACTGTAAACCCTGGCCTTTTTGATTGTACCCTGTACACCGCATGGGGGGGGGGGGGGGGGGGGGGGGGCAAACCTCCAGCTGTTGCAAAACGACAACTCCCAGCATGCCCTTTGGCTTTCCGTGCATGCTGGGGGTTGTAGTTATGCAACAGCTGGAGTCACACTGGTTGCAAAACACTGAGAGTTTGTTACTTAACTCAGTGTTTCGCAACCAGTGTGCCTCCAGCTGTTGCAAAACTACAACTCCCAGCATGTATGGTCTGTCAGTGTGTGCTGGAAATTGTAGTTTGCAACAGCTGGAGGCACACTGATTGTAAAACACTGAGTTAGGTAACAAACTCAGTATTTTGCAAACAGTGTGCCTTCAGCTGTTGCAAAAGCTACAACTCTTAGCATGCACGGACAGCCAAAGGGCATGCTGGGACTTGTAGTTATGCAACAGCTGGAGGCATACTAATAACACTCCCAGCATGCCCTTTGGCTGCCCATGCATGCTGGGGTTGTAGTTATGCAACAGCTGGAGGCACACTGGCTGGTTGCAAAACGCTGAGAGTTTGTTACTTAACTCAGTATTTCGCAACCGGCATGCTTCCAGCTGTTGCAAACCTACAACTCCCAGCATGTACGATCTGTCAGTGCATGCTGGGAGTTGTAGTTTGCAACAGCTGGAGGCACACCAGTTGCAAAACACTGAGTTAAATAAACTCTGTGTTTCGCAACCAGTGTTCCTTCAGCTGTTGCAAAACAACAACTCTCAGCATGAACTTACAGCCAAAGGGCATGCTGGGACTTGTAGTTGTGGAACAGCTGGAGGCACACTACTGCAACTCCCAATTGCTGGAGGCAATTGCTGGAGGCATACTTTTTCATAGGAAAAATGTGCCTCCAGCTGTTGCATAACTACAACCCCCAGCATGCATAAACTACCAAAGGGCATGCTAGGAGTTGTAGTTGTGCCTTCTGCTGTTGCATAACAACAACTCCCAGCATGCCTTTTGGGGAAGCTGGGAGTTGTTGCTAGGCAACAGCAGGAGGCACGGCCTTTTTCCTGCTACTGCGCTTGTCCTTCTGCCCCACTCACTCCTGGGGCCCCGATCACTCCTGGGGCCCCAGATCCAGGTGAGGACTCGCTCTCACCCTCCGGAGTAGGGGCGGAGCGGGTGCCATTGGGGACACCCCCACAGCAGGTGTCCTGATTCGTCGGACGGTAACGGCTGACGAATCAGGGTGATCATGAGATGGCACCAGTGCCACCTCACTCCTTCTGATAAAGGGTGATAGGTGCAGTGTCGGACGGCACCTATCACCCTTTTTTTCCAGGTCACCGGGGACCCAATTGATGTGAAAACACTGCAAATCGCCGATCTGAATTGACAGGGGTTTGCACAGCGTGCCTACTGAATGATCATTCGGCAGGCACTCACGGTCCGGTCCCTGCCCAGCGTGCGGCAGGAGCCGTAATTCCCACGGGCGTACAAGTACGCCCTGGGTCTTTAAGAGGTTAAAGAGTTCACGGTATGGTACCGGATACACAAGCGTATTGGTTTCTTCAGGACAGCTTTTTGTGCCAAACCACTAAAGTGCCTTCAACTAGTGCCTACAAATGTTCTAGTCAGGATTGCCTAGAGGTCAGGAATGTATAACCTAGACAGTCTTGTCAGAAATGTTCTATCCAGTCTTCTAATGTATGATTTCATCATAAATCAGTCAATACCGTTGTTATTGAAATGGATAAATGTTTTGTAGTCAGATCTGTATTTTCAGTCAGATGTATTATCCTTTATCTGTTCTATATTGTCTGTAATATTCGTCTTCTGACGTGCATGAGGTGCACCTGAAATTCAAGGGGATACCTTGGCTGAAACTTTGCACGAAGGAAGCAATCTGTATGTCTCTTGTCTAGTCCCTCAGGTGTGGCCATGAGGTGTTCTCTGCATTCTTCAGTTGTGGGGAGAAGATGCTATAAGCCAATGGGCCCCGTGGCACAGGACCGGTAGTGATGGATAGCCTACAGCAGCTCTGGCCCGCCTTCCAGAGTCACCTCGTTCAAGAAAATGCTGCAACCTAAGAAAGAGCCTCACGGTGCCTTTCAGGTTTGTTCGTCCCAATCCGTCCATATGTGGTGTCCCGGTACCGCATCCTATACGGTACCTGTATATAGGTCCCCATAGCCAGAGTCCCTAGGACGTCGGGGTCCTTCTTATTTAGTCCACCCCTTGTCACCTCTCATCTAGATAGTCATTAAACTAACAGTTTACTCAGGATTTCTATAAATATAATTGTACAAATGTATATTAGTGGTTAATTACCTGTACGGAGCGTAGCAGGACCTGCGGGTCACGTGATCAGGTAAACTCTATGGTTTTTTGCTTAAGGACCTTTGGAGGTCCCTGTGACGTATTGCGCCCACAATTCCTTGTAACAGTGAGTGACAGATATTCGGACCAATTAAAACGGCCCCGCAACTGCCCATATATCGCTCTCTTGTTCCCGGGCTTTCATGAGAGAAGGATCTGCGCTGCTGTCATCAGTGAGTTTAGGCCCGAGTCTTGCGGCAACAGCTGATCATTACCAAACCGTGAGTGTATCAATCCCTAAGCACTCTGCAAGATCACCGGACCGTATGAATCCCCTAAATCCGGACGGATCGTCGCAATTAACCCTAAATTTAGAGACTTATAAAACAAGTCAAGGTCCGCAACAACTGCCAGTCACTGAAGTGTATAGAGACTGTATTGATGAGACTGTTACTGTTCATTGGATGTACCGCAAGCCTTTAAGTAAGGTTTATCCAAGTTCAAGTTCAGCTACCTTGTGGACCTTCAGTCATTTTATGCATGCACCTATCGTTACTGGGAAGGGCGGCGATAGGCCGGAGAATTACCTCAGCATACTAACCCTCAGCCTGGCGTCACGAACAATAGGGTTAACCTTACCCCTGATATACTAAAGCAAAACCCTGACTGCACCCCTACCCCAGAGGCCTACCATACATACATCTCTAAAGCTGAAAGGTATAACTAACATCACTACAATTCTCAGGTAAAATCCGTGGCACTGAATATCCAAAAGCGAGTGGTTGCATCAAGGGCACCAACCACCTAAAGGAAGATTCCACTATTTTTTTGCACTACTACCAAAGGACTGTGACAGTTCTCCACCCTCTCTTCTTCTCTTGCCCGAGTTGGCACTGAATCAGTTCAATAATTGTGCTGGGAGTTGTAGTTTTGCGACAGCTGGAGGCACCCTGGTTAGCAAACACTGCTCTGAACATTGCTGTTGGTCTCCCATCCACTGCCCAGACCATGACACCTGCTGCTTAGCATGCTGGGAGTTGTAGTTTTGCAATAGCTGGAGACACACTGGTTGGGAAACACTGCTCGAGAGACAACTCCAAGAGCTTGAAACTCCATCGAAAACTTTAGGGTCCGTAATGTATTGTTAAAGGTCGCGACCTCACCAATAACTATGAGGCTGATAAATGGCAGTATGTAGGGAAGGATGAGATCTCCACCGTCACCTCGACCTCTGATGTCCCCGGTCACGTCTGCCCCTGATTCAGATGGATGAAGACGATAAAGAGACTGGACGCCACGATTTATATGGTAATAACAACCGAAAAAGGAGAAAAATCTCCCATTTATGGAGCCGAGGTGACTGAGCGTTCTGCTACCAGCCTCGTGTTATTCTGCATATTAAATATGGATGTAGAGGTGAGAAAAATAGACCAGGAGGTGAATTAATAATACAAGGTGCCGGCCGGAGCGCCACAGGGATCCCGAAACAAGCCACAAAACCGCTATTATATGTATATGTCTGCATCAGGTTAAAGGGGAACAACCACTAAATGTATATCACTATATACAGGAGATATATAACTTATACCAGCTGTACATATATATTATATACAGTATATACCAGGTTATACTAGCATGGTCCATATCACTATATACAGGAGATATATAACTTATACCAGCTGTACATATATATTATATACAGTATATACCAGGTTATACCAGCATGGTCCATATCACTATATACAGGAGATATATAACTTATACCAGCTGTACATATACAGTATATACAGTATATACTCAGGTTATACTAGCATGGTCCATATCACTATATACAGGAGATATATAACTTATACCTGCTGTACATATATATTATATACAGTATATACCCAGGTTATACCAGCATGGTCCATATCACTATATACAGGAGATATATAACTTATACCAGCTGTACATATATATTATATACAGTATATACCCAGGTTATACCAGCATGGTCCATATCACTATATACAGGAGATATATAACTTATACCAGCTGTACATATATATTATATACAGTATATACCCAGGTTATACCAGCATGGTCCATATCACTATATACAGGAGATATATAACTTATACCAGCTGTACATATATATTATATACAGTATATACCCAGATTATACCAGCATGGTCCATATCACTATATACAGGAGATATATAACTTATACCAGCTGTACATATATATTATATACAGTATATCCCCAGGTTGTACCAGCATGGTCCATATCACTATATACAGGAGATATATAACTTATACCAGCTGTACATATATATTATATACAGTATATACCCAGATTATACCAGCATGGTCCATATCACTATATACAGGAGATATATAACTTATACCAGCTGTACATATATATTATATACAGTATATCCCCAGGTTGTACCAGCATGGTCCATATCACTATATAGAGGAGATATATAACTTATACCAGCTGTACATCTATATTATATACAGTATATACCAGGTTATACCAGCATGGTCCATATCACTATATACAGGAGATATACAACTTATACCAGCTGTACATATATAATTATATACAGTATATACCCAGGTTATACCAGCATAATACATATCACTATATACAGAAGATATATAACTTATACCAGCTGTGCATATATATTATATACAGTATATACCCAGGTTATACCAGCATGGTCCATATCACTATATACAGGATATATAACTTATACCAGCTGTACATATATATTATATACAGTATATACCAGGTTATACCAGCATGGTCCATATCACTATATACAGGAGATATATAACTTATACCAGCTGTGCATATATAATTATATACAGTATATACCAGGTTGTACCAGCATGGTCCATATCACTATATACAGGAGATATATAACTTATACCAGCTGTGCATATATAATTATATACAGTATATACCCAGGTTGTACCAGCATGGTCCATATCACTATATACAGGAGATATATAACTTATACCAGCTGTACATATATAATTATATACAGTATATACTCAGGTTATACCAGCATGGTCCATATCACTATATACAGGAAATATATAACTTATACCAGCTGTGCATATATAATTATATACAGTATATACCCAGGTTATACTAGCATGGTCCATATCACTATATACAGGAGATATATAACTTATACCAGCTGTACATATATAATTATATACAGTATATACCAGGTTATACCTCGGGTCTCTCCCATATAATTTTTGCTCTTTCTCATCCCCTTTATGTGAGAATTTCATATTTTACTAACTTTGATGAGAAGTGATGAATTCCTAATGATGGGAGCGGAGAGCAGATGTTCCATAATTACGGCTCATCCCGGGGTCTCGGGGAGGTTCGACCCCCTCTTGTGAGCAGATGCTTGATGTGAAGAGTCTGTTCAGGAGGAGATTTCAGTCATGAAACAGACGTTCCTCATAATGGTCTGTAAATCCTCCATTGTTGAGAGATTTGTGAAGGGTCGTGCTGGAATAAGTGAAGTTCTATCAAGTTTTCTCCATTTGTAGACATTGCTGTGGCGGTACATTGTGATCAAGGAGGTGCACGGACATTTTTAGGGGACAGGGGCTCAAGTAATAATAAAAAGGGCACTTCTATTTATAAAATGTTTGAAAAAAAACCTTACGTATGTTAAAGGGGTACTCTACTGGCCAGCATTCGGAACAAAATGTTCCGAATGATATTTTCGGGCTGTCGGGGTCAGCCACGCCCCTCGTGACATCATGACCACACCCCCCTCAATGCAAGTCTACGGGAGGGGGCGTGACGACCTCCTCCCGTAGACTTGCATTGAGGGTGTGTGGCCATGATGTCATGAGGGGCGTGGTCAACCTACTAAGGTAAGGGACCTCCGGCAGTCATGTGACCTTACAGAGGTCCCAATCAGTGAGGCCATTATAGGACAGGTGCATTAAAAGGGCAGGGGCTTCCCTGATTGTTATAGGTGTCATGTATTGGTCAGGTGATGATGACATGATGGACTCCAGTGTACGGCTGAAAGGAACAATCACTGGTGTTTTCGCCAACAAAAATGATCCTTACAATGGTTTTGCTGGTATTACCTACCCGGTCAATGTCAATGTCCGACCCTTGTGACATGACCAGTCATATTAGCCAAGCCAGACACCCATCTGCAGACAACTGTTTTGGGCTTCTTGCCCCTTGTCAGTACAGTGCAGAGTAATGGTTGGCTAACTGAGATGGGTTTGTTGGAGCCAACTGGTACCCTACGTGGAAAAGTACTAGGGATCGACCGATTATCGGTATGGCTGATATTATCGGCCGATAATCACGATTTTGGGCATTATCGGTATTGGCAATTACCTTGACGATAAGCCGATAATGCCCCGCCCCCCGCACCGCGACCGCCCCCCCCGAACCGCCCCCCCCCCCGCACCGCGACCACCCCCCGTAGTGCTGGGCGGTATACCGGTATGGATTTTTGCCCATACCGCTATACCGGTCGGGCCCCTCCCCTACCCTCCGAGTCAATAAAATAAAAATTAAGCGTACCCGTAATGGGGGTGGTCCGGGCCATCCATCCTCCCTTCCTGTAGTGTCCGGCGGCATTCCGGGTGGAGGGTGAACCAGTCCGGGCTGTCCTTCTCCGGCAGTCATCTTCTCCACTCCGGGCAGGCTCCGGCGTAGTACGCTGCATAGACGCTGCTACGCTGTGACATCAGGTGCGTCGCTGCGCACGGGCGTCACTGCGTAGCGGCGTCTTTGCAGCGTACTAGGCCGGAGCCTGCCCGGAGTGGAGAAGATGACCGCCGGAGAAGAAGGACAGCCCGGACCGGTTCACCCACCACCCGGAATGCCGCCGGACACTACAGGAAGGGAGGATGGATGGCCCGGACCACCCTGACAGGTAGGGGGAGACAAGCGGGTGGTGGTGGTGGTGGTGGCGGCCTATGGCACCGCAAAAGCCACCGCAGTGCATTGATTTAAAGTGCCCGCTTTAAATCAATGCTCTGCAGCGGTGTCGAGGGGGGATAAATAGCTGATAACTTATACCGGAATATCGGTATAAGTTATCGGCTATCGGCCCTAACCTCCACCGATTATCGGTATCGGCCCTAAAAAACCGTTATCGGTCAATCCCTAAAAAGTACCCTGAACCTGATGTCTACAGATGGGCTCCTGGCGTGGCACATACGCCTGGTTATGTTACAAGATTGTTAAATGGGCACGGTCAGAATTACAAACTTTTTACATGTCGAACATCTTGGCCAAACATTGACCTTTCTAATATACTTCATTGTTTCTCTTCTTTTTATAGAAATGAAGGATTATAAAAAAAGACCACTAGGGGTCCCCATACCCTCCAGAACATAATTCTGTCCAGCTGCGGCGTCATCTTTGTCCCAGCTGAAGCACAGGCAGGGACTATGGGGGGTATTCATCAACTGTGTTTTTTTCTTTTTGTAACTTTGGCGCAATTCTTTGGCGCAGTGTCTTGTTGCATCAAAGTTTGGCGCATTCTGTCCACTGTCGTTTTTTAAACGTGCTCAAAATCACACAATCCCGTGTGTGATTTTTGCTTTGGTCAGTAATTCATCATTTGCGCCAATCGATCTTTGGCGCAAATTTTGCGCCTTTAGGGTTTTTCAATTCACCGCCAAGAAATTTTTATAAAATTTTTTTTTTCTTTTCTCTGAGGGACCTTCACCCTCCGTTGAGCCAGCATTGGACATGGCCACACAGGTTCAGGAAAGGTAAGCACTAAAGGTACCGTATTTTTCGCCATATAGGACGCAACGGCGTATAAGACGCACCCAATTTATAGGTGCAAAATCTAAAAAAATAAAGATTTTGAACCCAATAGTGGTCTTCAACCTGCAGACCTCCAGATGTTGCAAAACTACAACTCCCAGCATGCCCGAACAGCCGTTGGCTGTCCGGGCATGCTCGGAGTTGTAGTTTTGCAACATCTGGAGGTCCGCAGATTGAAGACCACTGCATAGGAGGTAATACTCATGTGTCCCCGCCACTCCGCCCCCGTCACCACTGCCCTGGATGTCGCTCCATCGCTGTCGCCGTGTCCCCGTTGCTCCGGAACGTCTCTGCTGCCGGCCGGGTATCCTCGCTCTCCGTCGCCGCCATCACGTCGTTACGCACGTTACGCACGTACGCGACAACGAGGAAGGAGAGCGCCGGCCATACAGGGGATCCCTGAACGGAGAAGACACCGAGGAGGCAGGTAAGGTGCCTCCCGGTGTCCTGTAAGCACTAACCCGGCTATTCAGTTGGGCTGTTCGGGACGCCGCGGTGAAATCGCTGAACAGCCGGGTTAGTGTCACTTTCCCTTCAGACGCGGCGGTCAGCTTTGATTGCCGCGTCTGAAGGGTTAATACAGGGCATCACCGCGATCGGTGATGTCCTGTATTAGCCGCGGGTCCCGGCCGTTGATGGCCGCAGGGACCGCCGCGATAGGGGTGTATTCGCCGTATAAGACGCACCGACTTTTTCCCCCCAGTTTTGGGGAAGAAAAAGTGCGTCTTATACGGCGAAAAATACGGTAAAAAAAAAAAAAAAAAAACACTCAAGT
The DNA here is from genome assembly GCF_029499605.1 of Hyla sarda. Lineage (NCBI taxonomy): Eukaryota > Metazoa > Chordata > Amphibia > Anura > Hylidae > Hyla > Hyla sarda. Next base: position 435,523,708 of record NC_079191.1, on the reverse strand, counting down.
AAAAAAAAAAAAAAAAAAAACATTTCACATGGTGGCTATAAACCCCACAAAAGAAAATAACTCACGTGGCTTGCTGATATACTGCAGGAGGGAATCCAAAATGGCTGCTCTATTGGGTACAATACGCTCTACAGGGTAAAATACGCTCGACAGGGTAAAATACGTCGTCCTCTCTGGCGGTAAGTTCTGTGTAAAAGGCGCTGTGAACCGCTGATTTAGTCGTTTGCACTAAATTACTATTAACGTGCGCCAAATGATAAATTTGGTGTACGTCTGCAAAAAAACGAAGTGAAAAAACAAAAAGGGTAAAATAAAACTGTCAACAGGCAAAATTGAAAAATACCCCACTAAGTCCAGTAATTTAGGGCAGGGCGAGCAGGGCTCCTCTGTGCTCACTCCTGTCCTATCAGATTGCAGCATGAAAACACAGAGGAGGGGGTTACAGAGCAGTCTGTAGTGATTGGAGGAAGAGACCCGGCACAGCAGACTCAGGGAGGAAGTGAACACATGGTGAGTGAGGGCGGGCTCTGTGCTGGCCTCAGAGACGCCCATTCCTGGGCAGTGGATGTCAGGATGAGCGAGCATATAAAAAAGACATGTAAAGCATCTACATGACCTAGTGAGTAACATATAGAAGAATTATTTTTTTTCTGTGATATGACAGGTACGCTTTAAGGTTTAGACATTGACTTTATCTATACATAGCACCAGCATTTCCTGATTTTGGACTTCTGCCAGACCAGCAGGAGTCCAAAGTCTGTGCAAAAGATGGGGGGGAATGTGCTCTGGACAAGTAGGGAGACACCTAGTGGCAGCTTTTTTAAACACAAATAAAACATAGAAAACTTCATGTTTGTTAAGCAAAGTACATTAGAAAGATATTTTATTTACCATAAGGAGTCCAATAGCAAAAATTGGTTTTAATGACAGTGTCCATTTAACCATTGGGTATCCTACCCCCTGCGATCCAGTTTTTGGGAGGTGATTTGGACTTTATGGTAGTTCGACGCAGCCACATACATATTAAATGTCCATATGTCTTGTGGAATATAGGTGCTCTGGAATCAGTCAATTATATTCGACTCTGCTGGGAATGCTGAAAAAATTAAGGTTTGGATTGTTCTGGCCGCATAAGACCAAAACATCATACGATACGTAGAACAGTAAAAAGCCGCACTCACCTCACTGTATCGCCATTAATTTAGATGCTTTAATTCAACGCGTAAACATAGATAACAGGCTGGGATGTGGACGAAGGCTAAGACAACATGTTTCACGCAATCAAGCGCTTTGTCAAGTCATACCAAGGTTGCACTTGATGGCGTGAAACATGTTGTCTTAGCCTTTGTCCACATCCCAGCCTGTGTTCTATGGATACGTAATGAATGAAAGCATCAATTTTTCGGCTTTTTTCACTGTTCTATGTATCTTACATACATATTATATCTTCACACAGATGAAGCCAAAAATGTGCATTCCCCATCCTGAGGGACTCCAGAGCAGATGCATTCCAGGCTTCAATGGAAAAGATTAGTGGCTTATAGCAAAGGTGTAAATCTGCTCCCTATTATGTTGTCAGATCTTGCCCCTGAGGTCACATATGTGGTATCCCAGTACCAGAGTGCGTCCTGTCAGGTAAACATTGCTTCAGGTGCCTGCGCTAGGCCCTGTTGCTCAGGTGAAATGTACAGGATATCTGTGAGGAGGTATGATGCAGAGTACCCCGATGCAGAGTACCCATGTGACCCTGATTGCCCAATGGGAGCCCCCCCCCCCTAGCTAGGCCATATATAGTGTAGGGAGGAGGAGCTATTCAGATCAGAGTTGAGAGTTCAATTGTTGCTGTGTGCAGAGCTCAGTGTGGAGAAGAGACAGCAGGAGGGTGAGGTGATTCAAGGGAAGCCTAAAATAAATCTTCAAGCAAGTGACCGTGCCATTCTGCAAGTGTTCCTGCCCAGGAGGAGTTGGAAATTCCTAATTGTCAGTCAACCCGGAGAGTCGACAGGCCACACAGTGATAGTTCATACCCTGGCATTGTAGCGTTAACTGGACACTATCAGAACCCTAGTCAGCATGGGAGGCCTCAGTGTTAAGCCTAAAATCGCAAGCACAATACTACAAGTCACAGCAAGTCTACCGGGCTCCCAAGGGTTACACTACATCTCCTCTACTCTAATCTGTACTTTGAGGATTGTAACTTCTACTCCTGCCTCAGTAAAGACAGTTATCCGTAACCTGGCATCGATGTATTTATTATCCTGCGCCTGGCCCAAAAGAAGCTGTCCTATCCTCGGACCATGTAGGTTAACGGTGCCCTGGCGTCATGAAGTTATACATCTAACCACCCCAAGCCACAATCTTGCACCACACACAGATGCACTAGTGACCATGGGTCAATTGGTCTATATTCCCCTCCATATAATTTGCTGAGAATGCAGTTTCCTGGAGAGAAGAGATCTACACAGTTTCTTACCAATAGAAAAAGGAATGGGACCAACCAGGACGGGGCCCTCTCTTTCCAAGGACCCTGTAGCAGCCGCATGGTCTGCCACTATGTACACCCTTGGTAGAAGTGAGTTACTATTTTTGCAAATATTGTTACTGAGCCCACCCCATTATCCAGATCATATGGTCCCCCATTAGAGAAGAGACCACCTCCCTAGAAGACCACTTTATAATGCAATTCTCACTGGATATGCCGCACCTAGGTTGGCTATGTAAGAGTTAAGATTTCTCGGCAGGAGAATATTCCGGCAGAGTTGTACAAATAAGTATCCGATCTGGGGTTGGTATATTAGAGTCGTGTAGCCCTGAAGCGCTGAGTGATAAAACTTCTCCCATCTCCTACACCGCGGAGACGTCTTCACAGCTTCAAGATGTCTATGAGTTTGTGTTCATTATCATACACCGCGCATTATAGGAAGAGTCTATTGGGAGCGGTGGACTGGATGAGGACGGGCACTGGATTTGGGAATGTTTAGTCTCTTATGGAAGTTTTCACACCCTTGGATAGAAAGTGGTAGATAGTTTTCAGTTTGGCTGGATTAGTATGGTGGTGGTGGGAGATGTACTGCAACACTTAAAGGGGTACTCTACTGAAAAATATATATTTTTTTAATCAACTGTTGCCAGAAAGTTAAACAGATTTGTAAATTACTTCTATTAAAAAATCTTAAGCCTTCCAGTACTTATCGTACCCCTTTAAATTTTAAATACATATTCTTACAGTAATTAGCACAACTGCAGTAAACTGTGTGTGAACACAGCCTTAAGGTAGGTGTACTACTAACTACTATATATCCTGATCCCACACAGATAGCAGCAGTATACAGATAACGCTGGAGGGGAGGTGTATAACTACTATATATCCTGATCCTATAGAGATAGCAGCAGTATACAGATAGAGCTGGAAGGGAGGTGTATAACTACTATATACTCTGATGTCATAGAAATAGCAGCAGTATACAGATAGAGCTAGAGGGGAGGAGTAAAACTACTATATATCCTGATGCCATAGAGATAGCAGCAGCAGTATACAGATAAAGTTGGAGGGAAGGTTTATTACTACTATATATCCTGATCCTATAGACATAGCGGCAGCAGTATACAGATAGAGCTGGAGGGGAAGTGTATAACTACTATATATACTGATCCCATAGAGATAGCAGCAGCAGTATACAGATAAATTTGGAGGGAAGGTTTATTACTACTATATATCCTGATCATATAGAGATAGCAGCAGTATACAGATAGAGCTGGAGGCGAAGTGTATAACTACTATATATCCTGATCCCATAGAGATAGCGGCAGTATACAGATAGAGCTAAAGTGGAGGTGTATAAATAGTAGCTATAAACATCCCCTCCAGCTCTATCTGTATACTGCTGATATCTCTATGGGATTAGGATATATAGTAGTTATACACCTCCCCTCCCAGCTCTATCTGTACACTGCTGCTATCTCTATGGTATCAGGATATATAGTAGTTATACACCTCCCCTCCAGCTCTATCTGTATACTGCTGCTATCTCTATAGGATCAGGATATATAGTAGTAGTAAACCTTACCTCCAACTTTATCTGTATACTGCTGCTGCTATCTCTGTGGGATCAGTATATATAGTAGTTATAAACCTCCGCTACAGCTCTATCTGTATACTGCTGTTATCTCTATGGGATCAGTATATATAGTAGTTATAAACCTCCCCTACAGCTCTATCTGTATACTGCTGCTATCGCTATGGGATTAGGATTTATAGTAGTTATACACCTCCCCTCCAGCTCTATCTGTATACTGCTGCTATCTCTATGGGATCAGGATATATAGTAGATATACAGATAGAGGGGTGGGGCAGATAGAATAAAAACAAGTGAAATACTCTGCAGAGAGAGAACAGGAACATTAGTTAGCACTTGGAGAATGTGTTGTATAACTTGCGGCTCTTCCGTATAGATTTCCATCCCAGTATGAGAGTCACGTATAGGAGAGAAGGACGGAGATGGGAGAAAACGCTTCTACCTTGATGTAATTGATAGAATGATAAAATGAAGGTGCAGCTGCTGCGTATCCAACCTACTGCCTGGGGCATCCGGATACCACCTGTACCATCCGCTACCCCATCATCTTTGCACAGTAACTTTAAAATATTTTGGGGAGGGGGTGGGGGTCTAGGACAAATGTAAGGAATTGGTGCAGCGTTTAAAAAAATTACTGCAATGTTTGTTTAAAATAATCAGTAATAAAAAAATAAAATAAATAAATAAATTATCGTCGTCAGCCGCGCTCCCGCCACCATAGTAGAAACCGGCTCCGCGCAGAAGCATGGCCGCAGTCTCTTAACAGATGTCAAGATGAAGCGTCAACGGAATCTTGCGCAAAAGCCAAAAAAAATCATTAATGTTGCTGAAGTTGAAGGTGGAAGAGGAAAGTAAGACTGTAAAGAGTTTGATCTTAAAGGGGTACTCCGCCCCTAGACATCTACCGTATATACTCGAGTATAAGCCGGCCCGAATATAAGCCGAGGCCCCTAATTTCACCCCAAAACCCCAGGAGAAGTTATTGACTCGACTATAAGCCTAGGGGGGGGGGGGAATACATCATCCCCCCCATGTCATCATCCAGACCCCCATCATCATCCCCCCCCCCTTCATCATCACCGCCTGTCATCATCTCCCCCTGTCATCATCCCCCCTGTCATCATCCCCCCCATGTCATCATCCCCCCATGTCATCAACCCCCCCTGTCATCATCCCCCCGTCATCATCCCCCCCTTCATCATCCCCCCCTGTCATCATCCCCCCCATGTCATCATCCCCCCATGTCATCATCCAGACCCCCATCATCATCCCCCCCCCCCTTCATCATCACCGCCTGTCAATCCCTTCATCAGGGGTCTTTAACCTGCGGACCTCCAGATGTTGAAAAACTACAACTCCCAGCATGCCCGGACAGCCAACGGCTGTCCGGGCATGCTGGGAGTTGTAGTTTTGCAGCATCTGGAGGTCCGCAGGTTGAAGACCACTGCGGCCTTCGTCATCATCCAGACCCCCCCTTAAGTTTTCTACTCACCTCCCCTCGGTGGGAAGGAAGGGTGAGCTGGTCCGGGCCATCTATGCTGCAGGGACCGTCCGGAGGGGAGGGTTAGACGTTCCGGGCTGTCCATTTTCACCGGGGGGTCCCTCTTCTCCGGGCCCGGCCGTGGACTAGTGACGTTGCCTTGACGACGACGCACAGGGACATTCACGCGCATCCCTGTGCGTTGTCGTCAAGGCAACGTCACTAGTCCGGGGCCGGGCCTGAAGCGTGGAGAAGAGGGACCCCCTGGTGAAAATGGACAGCCCGAAACGACTAACCCTCCCCACCGGACGGTCCCTGCAGCATAGATGGCCGGACCAGCTCACCCTTCCTTCCCACCGAGGGGAGGTGAGTACAAAACAAAAGGGGGTGTCTGGATGAGGACGAAGGCCGCAGTGGTCTTCAACCTGCGGACCTCCAGAGGTTTCAAAACTACAACTCCCAGCATGTCCGGACAGCCGATGGCTGTCCGAGCATGCTGGGAGTTGTAGTTTCGCAACATCTGGAGGTCCGCAGGTTGAAGACCATTGAGAAAGGATTGACAGACACTCGAGTATAAGCCGAGGGGGGGCGTTTTCAGCACGAAAAATCGTGCTGAAAAACTCGGCTTATACTCGAGTATATACGGTAATCCCCTATCCAAAGCATAGGGGATAAGATGTCTGATCGCGGGGGGTCCGGCCGCTTGGACCCCTGTGATCTCCGTACAGCAGCCGGCATTTTAAACAATATGTTTAGAACGATGGGTTTCCGTGGCGGGGGTCATGACGTCATGTCCCGCCCCCTTCATTCATGTCTATGGGAGGTGGGCGTGGCATGATGTCACAGATGCTTCACAGAGATCGCAGGGGTCGCAGTGGCGGGACCCCCGCGATCAAACATCTTATCCCCTATCCTTTGGATAGGGGATAAGATGTCTAGGGGCGGAGTACCCCTTTAAAGGGGGACTCTGCCCAAAGTCACACAGGGTATAGAGAGTATGCATATGTCGGACATACACGTCAGGAGCTTTCCCTGTGCTTGGAGTGTGGGAGGAAATTGGAGAACACAGGGAGGGTCAGATTTGAACTTGTAACGCCCATGACTAACTAGACATGAGAAAAACTTCTGGTGGATTTATAGAGAATCACTGCATAGACTCCTGTCAAAAGATAGGTGTGCCTGCTCCTATACTTACTGGACAGAGAAGCTTACGATGTAAGCTTTTCTGCTCAGTAAATAGTCACTGGGCAGAGCAACCTGACTCATTTTCCATGTGTGATTGTGTGTAATGCCCCCCTTTCCCCATTCAGCTGACAAGGTGTCCATTACAGTCAAGGGAGCATTCAGGAGAAGTTTCATGGGCCTGATTGCACACAAAGAAAATCAGATGTTGTTTGGTCTGGTTGAGCCCAAGTCGGAGAATACCAAACAAAAATTCTTCTTAAGAGGGCCAGTGTTGCTGTGGGATCCTGCGCAAAAGTCTTCTAAAGTTGCTTTAACTTATACCTTGAGAAGACCCTACTACAGGGTCAGGGTTTGCAGAGCCATCTCATTATGATGATCCAGGAGATACCAGATACTTATCCTTCATTTGGTTGCCCTAACTTTCAATTTTCTTGCCAACTGGACTAGCCAATCCATGATCCTAAAGCCATTTTGTTTCTAAAACAAAACCATGTCTGGCTTTTGATGCACCTGACTGGCATTGAGTTTTATTATTTACTTTATTGTGAAGTATTGCTTAAGTTATTCTGCATTAGATAAAAAGATAAATAAATAGATAGATAGATAGATAGATAGATAGATAGATAGAAAGATAGATATGAGATAGATAGATAGATAGATATGAGAGATATGAGATAGATAGATAGATAGATAGATAGATAGATAGATAGATAGATATGAGATAGATAGATATGAGATAGATATGAGATAGATAGATAGATATGAGATAGATAGATATGAGATAGATAGATAGATAGATATGAGATAGATAGAAAGATATGAGATAGAGAGAGATAGATATGATATAGATAGATATGAGATAGATAGATATGAGATAGATAGATAGATAAATATGAGATAGATAGATAGATAGATAGATATGAGATAGATAGATTGATAGATATGAGATAGATATGAGATAGATAGATAGATAGATAGATAGATAAGAGATAGATATATATATGAGATAGATATGAGATAGATAGATATGAGATAGATAGATATGAGATAGATAGATATGAGATAGATACGAGATAGATAGATAGATAGATAGATATGAGGTAGATATGAGATAGATAGATATTTAAATATATTTCTGTTGTTTTGAGGATTTTCTCTATAAAATATTTCCAAATATAGCCATCTCGAAATTGAATGAATACAAATCCCTCAGTCAATCCGCCTCGTACCTCTGTTAATAAACACATCACCGCATATTGTCTCGCACTATGTTAATCTGAAATCATCTCATCTACATGGCGGTAGTTGTATCTGGGTTCCCGGGGTGAGATGATGGCGCCCCCTCCCTTCAGCTCTGCAGATGACGCAGCGGGAGCTCCTATAGATGAAGCAGAAGACGACTGTGCACCTACTGGGAAACCTACCTTCCTGCACAGAAGAAGCGGCAAGAAAAGTCTTTTTATCTCCCGCAGCATCAAGCGCTTAAAACCGAGCGCGTCTCCGGAGGCGTTCAAAGACTTCTCTTAACACCCGCGATGTTTACTTTTATTTATCATGCAAATTGTATATTGTTTGTTTAATGTCGCCTGCTATGGCCGCCTGCACTTTTTATTTCATTTTCTGTTTCATAAAGTTTGCAAATATTGACTTACTTTAAAAGAAAGGAGAAAACGGAAGCTATTAAGAAGACATAGGAATACGAGTCATTGTACACGGCATCTTAAAGGGGTACTCCGGCCCCAAGACATCTTATCCTCTATCCAAAAGATAGGGCATAAGATGTCTGATCGTGGGGGTCCCGCCGCTGGTGACCCCCACAATCTAGTATGCAATCTAGTATACCTGTAAGTACTGCCGGAAGCGCTGGAGGTTCGCAGTCTTTTGCCTCCCGACCACAGGGACGGATTATCGTGATGTCACGACTCCGCCCCCTGTGTGATGTCACGCCCCAGCCCCTCAATGCAAGTCTATGCAGTATGCAGTTAGTGCTGGAGGAGGAAGTGTGAAACTACTATATATCCCGATCTCATAAAGATTGCAGCAGCAGTATACAGATAGAGCTGGAGGGGAGGGGTATAAGTACTATATATCCTGATCCCATTGAGATAACATCAGCAGTATACAGATAGAGCTGGAGAGGAGGTGTATAACTACTATATATCCTGATCCCATAGAGATAGCAGCAGTATACAGATAGAGCTGGGGGAGGTGTATAACTGCTATATATACTGATCACATAGAGATAGCAGTAGCAGTATACAGGTAGAACTGGAGTGGAGGTGTATAATTACTATATATCCTGATTCCATAGAGATTGCAGCAGCAGTATACAGATAGAGCTGGAGGGGAGGTGTATAACTACTATATATCCTGATCCCATAGAGATAGCAGCAGTATACAGATAGAGCTGGAGAGGAGGCATATAACTACTATATATCCTGATCCAATAAAGATTGAAGCAGCAGTATACAGATAGAGCTAGAGGGGAGGTGTATAACTACTATATATCCTGATCCCATAGAGATAGCAGCAGTATACAGATAGAGCTGGAGAGGAGGCATATAACTACTATATATCCTGATCCCATAAAGATTGCAGCAGCAGTATACAGATAGAGCTGGAGGGGAGGTGTATAACTACTATATATCCTGATCCCATAAAGATTGCAGCAGCAGTATAGAAAGAGCTGTAGGAGTATAACTACTATTTATCCTGATTAGAGATAAGCAAGCTTTTCAAAAGTCTTCAAAACTTATGGACGTCTTAAATGTACTAACCCATTTTTAATGTTTTTTCTTTTCTTCTTTTTTCAGATCCATGTATCCTATGGGTTACGTCGGATTCAATGGATTACGTCGACGACCAGCTTTTTTTTAATGGAAATAAAATTATGTGTTTTTTATTTTATTTTTTTATAAAAGTTTTAAAAACATTTGTGGTGTTTTCTTTCATTGATTTTACAGGCTTAGTAGTGGAAGCAGTCCCATAAACGGAATACATTATTAAACCAGGGCTTAGTGTTAGCCCCCCAAAAACAGCTAGCGCTAACCTCCAATTATTATCCCAGTACCCTCCGCCACAGGGGTGCTGGGAAGAGTTGGTACAAATATGCCCAGAGCGTCAAAAATGGCGCTCCTGGGCCTAGGCGGTAATAGGATGGCGTTATTTAGGCTGGGGAGGGCCAGTAACAAATGGTCCTTGCCCACCCTGGTAACGTCAGGCTGCTGCTGCTTGGTTGGTATCTCACTGAGAATGAAAATAGGAAAAATCTTATGCGTTTTTTTTTTAGACATAAATAAAAAAAAACACATAGGGTCCCCCCTATTTTCATTCTTTGCTCCGGCTTGTATTTAAGGATCGCAGCCGGTCTCAGGACTGATTGACATGTCAAAAGTTGTTTTTAATTTCAGTTGCCCTAACCCTTTGCTGGGCTGGTGCATAGCGCTCCCTGCACATTGGTCAAAGCATGAGCTGTGCTCGCAGCTGTCTAGCTGCGGGCACAGCTCAGATCCAACATTGCCAGGTTCGGCCAGATTCGACCTGGCAACGTTGAAAGTTCTGCAAGCCCTGAACCCCTCGAAGTTCGGCTTGAATCCAGGTTCAGGGAGCACAGCTCGCTCAACTCTTATCCTGATCCCATAGAAACAGCAGCAGCAATATACAGATAGAGCTGGGAGGGGAGATGTATAACTACTATATATCCTGATCCCATAGAGATGGCAGTAGTATACAGATAGAGCCGGAGGGGACGTGTATAACTACTATATATCCTGATACCCTAGAGAATAGAGATAGCAGCAGTATACAGATAGAGCTGGAGGGAACGTGCATAGCTACTATATATCCTGATCCCATAGAGAAAGCAGCAGTATATAGATAAAGCTGGAGGAGAGGTATATAGCTACTATATATCCTGATCCCATAGAGATAGCAGCAGCAGTATACAGATAGAGCTGGAGGGGAAGTGTATAGCTACTATATATCCTGATCCCATAGAGATAGCAGCAGTATACAGATAGAGCTGGAGGGGAAGTGTATAGCAACTATATATCCTGATCCCATAGAGCAGTGTTTTGCAACCAGGGCGCCTCCAGCTGTTGAAAAACTACAACTCCCAACATTCTCGGACAGCCTTTGGCTGTCCGAGCATCCTGGGAGTTGTAGTTTTGCAACAGCTGGAGGCAGTCTGGTTGGGAAACACTGCCATAGAGATAGCAGCAGTATGCAGATAGAGCTGGAGGGGAGGTGTATAGCTACTTTATATCTTGATCCCATAGAGATAGCAGCTGTATACAGATAGAGCTGGGGGGAGGTGTATAACTACTATATATACTGATCACATAGATATAGCAGCAGTATACAGATAGAGCAGGAGTGGAGGAGTCTAAGAGCTGCCAGGAAGGATCTGGTAGGCGATGATGTAATTTTTTTTTTTTTTTTTTGTGGATCAGATTGGTGAACACAAGACCCAGTTACAGTAATGAAACACACGGATGCAACTGTGCTCGAATGAAACAGATGGCGCTGTAGGACCAGTGATGGTGAATGTGCATGATATGGGCAAAACAAAAAAATAAGATACCTTGGAAGACATTTTTATAGGCTATGGTGTCCCCTGAGGACACTGTGGAAACTCTGCCGAGAGAACCATTAACCTCAAACGTCAGGATTTCATATAATACAGCGCGGATCCCCGGTGTCTCCTTATAATGACAATGGATGATAATTCCGGCCACTGAAGGCGACGGCAAAATGATCATCAAAAAATTCCTTTTTTTTTTGTCCAAATGTAAATGAGGTCGGAGCTCCTCTGGAGCATTACATCCTCTCTGTGATTATGAGTCATGTAGCGGTCGCCGGACTGTAAAAGCCGCTGGCGAGTCTTCAGCCCCGGGTTGCGGGAGACACAGACACGGCCATTTGGCAGAGTTACTAATGGGCTCCCGACCACATTTTACACGAGGATAAATTAAACTCCGAAGCCTCCAGTCACCTCACTTTACAGAGAGAGATGTCAGTCCGCCTCTCACCTCGGGGTTTCTAAAAGCCTTCCCCGCTTCATATTCTCCTCACTTCCTTCTCTACATCCAGGAGTAAAAAAAATAAAAATTGACTTCTATTAGGCGGCTATTTCCTAAATTTACTCGGGCTTGGCATTTGGTAAGACATGCATTTGCTAAATTATAGCTGCAGCGAGAGAGAAAAAAAAAAAGGTGCTGCAGAATCGTAGGATAAGGAAAGTTCAGATAATTGCTTTTAAAGGGGCACTCCGACCTTAGGTAAAAATAAATATGGAAATGCTGCAGAAGTATATAGCATTGCCTACCTGTATGTCCCAGTTCTGAAATCACCCAAAATATATTTATTATGGGAGGAGGGGGAGAGTTTTAGTCATGTACTTCTTGGCTGAGCAGTTGCACAGTACTACAATTCCCAGAATGCATTGCTTTTCCTCAGATCTTCATCACAGTCCTCCCACCCTGCCTCCTCCCCTCCCCCAGCACTCCTGCCAGTTCCTGCCCAGAGCTGTTACAGAACATATAATTTCACAGCAGACTTTCCCACCATTAGTAAAGTTGCAGCACCTGCTGTATTCATTTCCTGTATGCTTCTCTGCCTGTGCCATTGTTCAGCACAAGGACAAAACCTCCTTCTTCCCTAAATGTCCCAATAAAGACATATGTGTATATGACAGAGAGATGGTGATGTAGCTGTTGGGGATGGTCAGAGCTTAGACTGCACCACACAGACAATGAAAGGACTACATAACTTCCTGTCAGGGGAGAGGAAGGAGCTGGAGAGTTACTAAGACAACACCACACTGACAAAGAAAGGACTAAACAACTTCCTGTGAGGATAGAGGGAGGAGCCGGGGAGCTGGAGTCAACAGCTCACTGACAACAAGAGGACTACACAACATCTTGTCAGGAGAGAGAGAGAGAGAAGCTGGGGCACTACACCACACTGACAATTAGGGGGCTACACAACTTCCTTTCAGGAGAGAGGGAGGAGCTGGAGGGCTGTAAACAATGCCACGACGACAATGAGAAGACTACACAACTTCCTGTCAGGAGAGAGGGAGGAGCTGGAGAGCTGTAGATAATTCCACGCTGACAATTAAAAGACTACACAACTTCCTGTCAGGAGAGAGGGAGGAGCTGGAGAGCTGTAGACAATGAGAAGACTACACAACTTCCTGTCAGGAAAGAGGGAGGAGCCCGGAGCTGGAGACAACACCACACTGACACAAGAGGATTACACAACATCTTGTCAGAAGGGGGGAGGAGCTGGAGAGCTGCTGAGACAACACCACACCCACAATGAGAGGACTACACAACTTCCTTTTAGGGGTAAATCACGCAAAAAAAAAAAACTTAAGCCAGCACAATTTGTGGTTAGTACATAATATATCTTTGGCTGATAGCCTTATTTAAATACAATTTTCTGATTTTGGAATACCACTCTAGTCCTTCCTAAAAATTATTTTTTTCTGTATGTAGTTAAAAACATAGTCTCAAGGGGGAGCTGCAGAGACACTATCTTACTCTGCAGCATTATTTGTACACTATGCTGGGCTGTAATCTTCTATACCATATGGTATATATATATATATATATATATATATATATATATATATACGGTAGGTAATAGGAAAAAAGCATAAAAGGTCAAATCCTTCCAGGGTTATATCTACCATATAGACCTACAGTAACTAGGTCCACAGCGCCTCCTGAAATGGGATCATTATCTAAGGCGACTCGTTCCTGGAGATGAGAGCTGCTGACCCGTCACAGTGTGCGCAGCCCTGCAATTCATTATAACAGATGGAGCGGGATTGGGGGGGTCAGGCTGCAAAATGGAAAAAAGAACATGTAATACTCTAGTTAGACTTTACCTGTATCACCGGAAGTGACTCATTCATTCATTGGATGGCGAATAATATTGACGGTGTTGAATATTTAATAACTTTTATTTTTTTTAAATTTAAAATTATAAAATATATGAAAAATATAAAATGTATAAAAAAATATTAAACAATATCAAATAATAAAAAATTATAATAATAAAAATATATTTTAAAAAAATGGGGAAAACTCAAAAGTCCAGAGCAAAAAAAATTAAATAAAATTGTCATTTGTCACATGACCCTCGCCGTCAGTCCCTTATTACTGTTCATTAGGGTAAGGTCCCTTTAAATCAGTGGTCTCAAGCTGTGGCCCTCTAGGTGTTGCAAAACTTCAACTCCCAGCATGCCCAGACAGCTGTTGGCTGTCCAGGCATGCTGGGAGTTGAAGTTTTGCAACATCTGTAGGGCCACAGTTCGAGACCACTGCTTTAAATAGTCTCTCTAATATTACAGGGGTACTCCGCCCCCGGACATCTTATCCCATATGCAAAGATTAGGGGTCTGATGTCCGATTTCCATGGGTCCAAGCATCAGACATCTTACTCCGCCCCTAGACATCTTATCCCCTATCCAAAGGTTAGGGGCGGAGTACCGCCTTAAGGTCTAAAGTAACACATAAAGAATATATAAATTTAAAGGGGTACTCCGGTGGAAAACTTTTTTTTTTTTTTTTAAATCAATTGGTGTCAGAAAGTTAAACAGATTTGTAAATTACTTCTATTAAAAAATGTACTTATTAGCTGCTGAATACTACAATGGAAATTCTTTTCTTTTTGAAACACAGAGCTCTCTGCTGACATCATGACCACAGTGCTCTCTGCTGACATCTCTGTCCATTTTAGGAACTGTCCAGTACTAGGAGAAAATCCCCATAGCAAACATATGCTGCCCTGGACACTTCCTAAAATGGACAGAGGTGTCAGCAGAGAGCACTGTGTTCGTGATGTCAGCAGAGAGCTCTGTGTTCCAAAAAGAAAATAATTCCCACTGTAATATTCAGCAGCTAATAAGTACAGGAGGGATTAAGATTTTTCAATAGAAGTAATTTACAAATCTGTTTAACTTTCTGGCACCAGTTGATTTGAAAAAATAAAAAATAAAGTTTTTCACCGGAGTACCCCTTTAATCCTTCCAGTACTTATCAGCTGCTGTATGCTCCACAGGAAGTTGTGTAGATCTTTTCAGTCTGGAAACAGTGCTCTCTGCTGCCACCTCTGTCCGTGTCAGGAACTGTCCAGAGCAGGAGAGGTTTGCTATGGGGATTTGCTCCTACTCTGGACAGTTCCTGACACAGACAGAGGTGGCAGCAGAGAGCACTGTGTCCAGACTGAAAAGATCTACACAACTTCCTGTGGAGCATACAGCAGCTGATAAGTACTGGAAGGATTAAGATAGAAGTAATTTACAAAGCGGTATAATATTCTGACACAAGTTGATTTGGAAAAAAAAAATTTTCATCGGAGTACCCCTTTAAAGTCTCTGTATAATAATCTCTAGGCTTTCAGATGTCTCTGACTTGTTCACACTGGCGTCATATCTTGTACTGTATATTATGGATCCAAATGGTGTCTGTTAAAATATACAGTTGAGGTGTGTAGTATGAGGTTCT
This sequence comes from Hyla sarda, assembly GCF_029499605.1. NCBI lineage: Eukaryota > Metazoa > Chordata > Amphibia > Anura > Hylidae > Hyla > Hyla sarda. The sequence goes on along the minus strand of NC_079191.1, from coordinate 435,508,451 downwards.
GCAGCAGTCGAATTGTGTATTATGACATTCTGCAGCAGCTAGTTAGGTAGAACTTGACTTCAACCAGGAGGAAAAAAGAAAGAGAAGGGATTGGGGAGCATCTGTGAGACATTAAAGGGGTACTCCGGTGGAAACATTTTTTTTTTTTTTTAAATCAACTGGTGCCAGAAAGTTAAACAGATTTGTAAATTACTTCTGTTAAAAAATCTTAATCCTTCCTGTACTTATTAGCTGCTGAATACTACAGAGGAAATTATTTTCTTTTTGGAACACAGAGCTCTCTGCTGACATCACGAGCACCTGACACCTCTGTCCATTTTAAGAACTGTCCAGAGTAGAAGAAAATCCCCATAGCAAACATATGCTGCTCTGGACAGTTCCTAAAATGGACAGAGATGTCAGCAGAGAGCACTGTGCTCGTGATGTCAGCAGAGAGCTCTGTGTTCCAAAAAGAAAATAATTTCCTCTGTAGTATTCAGCAGCTAATAAGTACTGGAAGGATTAAGATTTTTTTTAATGGAAGCAATTTACAAATCTGTATAACTTTCTGGCACCAGTTAATAAAAAAAAAAAAAAAAAAAGTTTTCCATCGGAGTACCCCTTTAAGGCAGTGTTTCCCAACCAATGTACCTCCAACTGCTGCAAAACTACAACTCCCAGCATGCCCGGACAGCCGTTGGCTGTCCGGGCATGCTGGGAGTTGTAGTTTTGCAACAGCTGGAGGCACACTGGTTGGGAAACATTGCTCTGAGCATTGTTGTTGGTCTCCCATCCACTGTCCAGACCATGATAACAGCTGGAGGCACACTGGTTGGGAAACATTGCTCTGAGCATTGTTGTTGGTCTCCCATCCACTGTCCAGACCATGATACCAGCTGGAGGCACACTGGTTGGGATACCTACTAGACGTCACACCCCCAACGCATCAAACCTGCAAAATGATAGTGATGATAAATCTTATACACCCGAACCCACGAGGGAAGACCATGTCCAGCCCCCGCTCTCGTACTCTCTCCCATAAAAAGATGACAAGTTACAAAGTCACACAGCTTTTCCGAAACCCTCGTCCACTTATCGACCGAATCCGATCAATAGAAGCTCATTGCGGGCTGGTAGGACGCCCGCGCTATCCTCATGGATAACCTTCAGCTCTCCTTGCAGACTCTGGGGAATCAATTTAGATTTTTTGTAATAAAAAAAGAATATATATATATGTGTGTGTGAGTGTGTGTGTGTGTATAATGTATATATGTGTATACTGTATGCATATATATATATATATATATATATATATATATGTGTATATAATGTATATATGTGTATACTGTATGCATATATATATATATATATATATATATATATATATGTGTGTGTATAATGTATATATGTGTATACTGTATGCATATATATATATATATATATATATATATATATATATATATATATGTGTATATAATGTATATATGTGTATACTGTATGCATATATATATATATATATATATATATGTGTGTATAATGTATATATGTGTATACTGTATGCATATATATATATATATATATATATATGTGTGTGTATAATGTATATATGTGTATACTGTATGCATATATATATATATATATATATATATATATATGTGTGTGTATAATGTATATATGTGTATACTGTATGCATATGTGTGTGTGTATAATGTATATATGTGTATACTGTATGCATATATATATATATATATATATATGTGTGTGTGTGTATATAATGTATATATGTGTATACTGTATATATATATATATATATATATATATATATATATATATATATATATATGTGTGTATATAATGTATATATGTGTATACTGTATATATATATATATATATATATATATATATATATATATATATGTGTGTGTGTATAATGTATATATGTGTATACTGTATGCATATATATATATATATATATATATATATTAGAGGTGCACTGAAATGGAAATTTCAGAACCGAAACGAAACCGAAATAAAAAAAAAATGTCCGGCCGAAACCGATACCGAAAATGACTTCTCCCCGTCTTCTGGTAAAATGCAGCGCTCCGCTCATTAGATTAGATTCCCCCACATTAGATTGCCAGCTCCCCCACATTAGGTCGGGAGTTCCCCCACATTAGTAGGCAGCTCCCCCACAATAGTAGGCAGCTCCCCCACAATAGTAGGCAGCTCCCCCACAATAGTAGGCAGCTCCCCCACAATATTAGGCAGCTCCCCCACAATAGTAGGCAGCTCCCCCACAATATTAGGCAGCTCCCCCACAATAGTAGGCAGCTCCCCCACAATAGTAGGCAGCTCCCCCACAATAGTAGGCAGCTCCCCCACATTAGTAGGCAGCTCCCCCACAATAGTAGGCAGCTCCCCCACAACAGCAGGCAGCTCCCCCACAATAGTAGGCAGCTCCCCCACAATAGTAGGCAGCTCCCCCACAATATTAGGCAGCTCCCCCACAATAGTAGGCAGCTCCCCCACAATATTAGGCAGCTCCCCCACAATAGTAGGCAGCTCCCCCACAATAGTAGGCAGCTCCCCCACAACAGTAGGCAGCTCCCCCACAATAGTAGGCAGCTCCCCCACAATATTAGGCAGCTCCCCCACAACAGTAGGCAGCTCCCCCACAACAGTAGGCAGCTCCCCCACAACAGTAGGCAGGTTCCCAAATTAGGTCAGCATTTCCCCCACAATAGTAGGCAGGTTCCCCACAATAGTAGGCAGCTCCCCCCAACAATAGTAGGCAGTTCCCACACAATATTAGGCAGCTCCCCCGAACAATATTAGGCAGCTCCCCCCAACAATATTAGGCAGCTCCCCCCCACATTAGGTCAGCAGTTCCCCCACAATAGTAGGCAGGTTCCTAACAATAGTAGGCAGCTCCCCCCACATTAGGTCAGCATTTCCCCCACAATAGTAGGCAGCTCCCCCCAACAATAGTAGGCAGTTCCCACACAATATTAGGCAGCTCCCCCCACATTTGTAGGCAGCTCCCCCCCACAATATTAGGCAGCTCCCCCAAAAATATTAGGCAGCTCCCCCCCCCCACAATATCAGGCAGCTCCCCCCCCTACAATATCAGGCAGCTCCCCCCCCCCCCCCACAATATCAGGCAGCTCCCCCCCCCCCCACAATATCAGGCAGCTCCCCCCCCTACAATATCAGGCAGCTCCCCCCAAAAATATTAGGCATCTCCCCCCCCCCCCCACAATATCAGGCATCTCCCCCCCCCTACAATATCAGGCAGCTCCTCCCCCACAATATCAGGCAGCTCCCCCCCCCTACAATATCAGGCAGCTCCCCCCCCACAATATCAGGCAGCTCCCCCCCCCCCCCACAATATCAGGCAGCTCCCCCCAACAATATTAGGCAGCTCCCCCCACAATATCAGGCAGCTCCCCCCAACAATATTAGGCAGCTCCCCCCACAATATTAGGCAGCTCCCCCCCCCACAATATCAGGCAGCTCCCCCCCTACAATATCAGGCAGCTCCCCCCAACAATATTAGGCATCTCCCCCCCCCCCCACAATATCAGGCATCTCCCCCCCCCCCTACAATATCAGGCAGCTCCCCCCCCCCCACAGTATCAGGCAGCTCCCCCCAACAATATTAGGCAGCTCCCCCCCCCCACAATATTAGGCAGCTCCCCCCAACAATATTAGGCAGCTCCCCCCACATTTGTAGGCAGCTCCCCCCCACATTAGGTCAGCAGTTCCCCCACCCCACCCCACAGACATATAGCTTCCAGCCATATACAGTGTATTGCTGGAGGCTGTATGTCTGTATACTGCCCCCCACAGTGTTCCGGTCACCGCTCCTCCGGCCCGGGGTCACATCTACTGCTATGGCCCATGGACCATAGCAGTAGGTGCCGGGACCGAAGGAGCGGTGACCGGAACACTGAACAAGATGACGCGGTCACTTACCAGGCCCCGGCCGGCGCGCGTTCTCCTGCGACGATCCTGCGGTCCTCCTGCGTCTCTATGGTTGTCAGTGAAGTCCCGTGCGTACGACCATAGAGGCGGAGAAGCGAAGGACCGAAGGAGGATCGCGGGAGGACGCCGGGGAATGGTGAGTGACCGGCGAACATCCTTATGTCCCGAAAAGATTTTTCTTGACACAGGGATGTCCGGGATAGGAATACTTCTTTTTATGTGCCCGGGCCGGCTCCCGTGTGTGGCTGCAGGCGGGGGCTGACCAGAGCATATAAAACCTAATACTGTATACTAAAAACCAGGGGGCCTCCAGCTGTTGTGAAACTACAACTCCCAGCATGTCCGGACAGACTTTGCCGGTCCGGGCATGCTGGGAGTTGAAGTTTCACAACAGCTGGAGGCCCCCTGGTTTTTAGTACACAGTATTAGGTTTTATATGCTCGGGCCGGCCCCCGCCTGCAGCCACACACGGGAGCCGGCCCGGGCACATAAAAAGAAGTATTCCTATCCCCCCCCCCCCAGATGTTGCGGCCACCCCCCCTGCACCGCCCACGAGTGCCTCTGCCACTGGCAGTGTTTGCAACTTGTGCTGTGGGCGGGCAGGGGAGGTGGCTCATTATCGGCACATTTTTTGTTGTTTCGGCATTTTGCAGAAATAGCTATTTTCGACCGATATGTATCGGCCGCCGATATATCGGTGCATCCCTAATATATATATATGTGTGTGTGTGTGTGTGTGTGTATAATGTATATATGTGTATACTGTATGCATATATATATATATATATATGTGTGTGTATAATGTATATATGTGTATACTGTATGCATATATATATATATATATATATATATATATATATATATATGTGTGTGTATAATGTATATATGTGTATACTGTATGCATATATATATATATATATATATATATCTATATATATATGTATATATGTGTGTGTGTGTGTATAATGTATATATGTGTATACTGTATGCATATATATATATATATATATGTGTGTGTATAATGTATATATGTGTATACTGTATGCATATATATATATATATATATATATATCTATATATATATGTATATATGTGTGTGTGTGTGTGTGTATAATGTATATATGTGTATACTGTATGCATATATATATATATATATATATATATGTGTGTATATAATGTATATATGTGTATACTGTATGCATATATATATATATATATATGTGTGTATAATGTATATATGTGTATACTGTATGCATATATATATATATATATATATATGTGTGTGTGTATAATGTATATATGTGTATACTGTATGCATATATATATATATATATATATATATATATGTGTGTGTGTGTATAATGTATATATATATATATATATATATATATTCACACACACACAAATATAGAGATGCATACAGTATATAAATATGTACATTATGAGTGAGATTTATCAAAACCTGTATAGAGGAAAAGTTGCTGAGTTGCCCATAGCAACCAATCAGATCGCTGCTTTCATTTTTAACAAGACCTCTGCAAAATGAAAGCAGTGATCTGATTGGTTGCTATGGGCAACTCAGCAACTTTTCCTTTGCACAGGTTTTGATAAATCTCCCCCTATATATATATATACACACACACACACACAAAAAAAAACACTTTTTAGACTTTATTTTTATTATTTGTTACAGAAGCTTATTGGGTTATTTGAATCACAGTTTTTTGTTTTTTGTTTTTTTTCTTCAATATGTTACTCCAGTGGAAAGCAAATTTTTTTTAAATCAGCTGGTGGCAGAAAGTTATATAGATTTGTAAATTACTTCTATTTTAAAATATTAATCCTTCCAGTACTTATCAGCTGCTGTATGCTCCAGAGGAAGTTGTGTAGTTCTTTCCAGTCTTTCCACAGTGCTCTCTGCTGACACCTCTGTCCATGTCAGGAAGTGTCCAGAGTAGGAGCAAATCCCCAAAGCAAACCTCTCCTGTTCTGGACAGTTCCTTACATGGACAGAGGTGTCAGCAGAGAGCACTGTGGTCAGACTGGAAAGAACTACACAACTTCCTGTGGAGCATACAGCAGCTGATAAGTACTGGAAGGATTAAGATTTTTAAATAAACGTAATTTACAAATCTGTGTAACTTTTTGGCACCAATTGATTAAATGTTTTTCCCACTGGCGTACCCCTGTAAAGAGGTCTTAGTTAAATGTTTTCTACTATTCTATGTGTCTCCATGGTAACAGACTACAAAGAGATCCTTTGGTAGTCACATTCTCTTTGATCTGTCTCCTAAATACTCAGGGAGGTGTGAGGGAGGATCAGAGTTTGCGGTCTGTCACCATGGAGACACATAGTTCTGCACAAGAGCTGGAAACACACAAAGGAAGGAAATAAATAAGTCTACTGCGCCGCGCGTTGGACAATAAACGAGAAATCGGTCACATGCACTGATAAAGCAGTTTGGCCTTTTCTTTATACTTTAATTTTATTTTCTATTTGGATTAAGTCCTGACTTAATGATGATAGCGACAATATTGTGAGGTTCTGCAGCAGCTGAGGGGTGTATTCAGATGATCAGCAGTAGTGAAAGCGTGTAGATATGATGTTCCTAAGCAGCTGAGTTGTGTTTAAAGATGTACTGCAGCAGCCAAAGTGGGTATTATCAGGTTTTGTTTAAGCCAATGTGAGGATTTACGAGCTTCTGCAGCAGAGGAGGTGTGTATTATGATGTTCTGCAGCAGCTGAGGGGTGTATTATGATGTACTGCAGCAGCTGAAGTGTGTGTTATAAGGTTCTGCAGCAGAGGAGGTGTGTATTATGATGTTCTGCAGCAGCTCATATGTGTATTATGATGTTTGCAACAACTTTTCTGTATATTATGATGTTCTTCAGCAGCTGAGGTGTGTATTATGATGTTCTTCAGCAGCTGAGGTGTGTATTATGATGCTTTGGAGCAGCTGAGGTGTGTAGTATGAGATTCTGCAGTAGCTGAGGTGTGTAGTATGAGGTTCTGCAGCAACTGAGGTATTTATTATGATGTTCTTCAGAAGCTGAGGTGTGTAATATGATGTTCTGCAGCAGCTGAGGTGTGTATTATGATGTTCTTCAGCAGCTGAGGTGTGTATTATGATGTTCTTCAGCAGCTGAGGTGTGTCTTATGATGTTCTGCAGTAGCTGAGGTGTGTATTATGATATTCTTCAGCAGCTGAGGTGTGTAATATGATGTTCTGCAGCAGCTGAGGTGTGTATTATGATGTTCTGCAGTAGCTGAGGTGTGTATTGTGATGTTCTTCAGCAGCTGAGGTGTGTAATATGATGTTCTGCAGCAGCTGAGGTGTGTAATATGATGTTCTGCAGTAGTGATGTGTGTAATATGATGTTCTGCAGCAGCTGAGGTGTGTAATATGATGTTCTGCAGCAGCTGAGGTGTGTATTATGATGTTCTGCAGTAGCTGAGGTGTGTATTATGATGTTCTTCAGCAGCTGAGGTGTGTAATATGATGTTCTGCAGCAGCTGAGGTGTGTAATATGATGTTCTGCAGTAGCTGAGGTGTGTATTATGATGTTCTTCAGCAGCTGAGGTGTGTAATATGATGTTCTGCAGTAGCTGAGGTGTGTAATATGATGTTCTGCAGCAGCTGAGGTGTGTAATATGATGTTCTGCAGCAGCTGAGGTGTGTAATATGATATTCTGCAGTAGCTGAGGTGTGTATTATGACGACCTGTAGCAGCTTATGAGTCTATTGGGGTTCTAGGGAAGCTGAAGTGTGTATTTTGAGGTGCTGCAGCAGCTAGTTAGGTAGAATGTGACTTCAATCATGGGGTTAGGAAGCATCTGTGAGCTGTGTATAATGATGTTCTGCAGCAGCTGAGTTGTGTATTATGATGCTTTGGAGCAGCTGAGTTGTGTATTATGAGATTCCGCAGTAGCTGAGGTGTGTAGTATGATGTTCTGCAGCAGCTCATATGTGTATTATGATGTTTGCAACAACTTTTCTGTATATTATGATGTTCTTCAGCAGCTGAGGTGTGTATTATAATGTTCTTCAGCAGCTGAGGTGTGTATTATGACGTTCTGCAGCAGCTCATGAATATTTTGGGGTTCTAGGGAAGCTGAGGTGTGTATTATGAGGTTCTGCAGCAGCTTGTTAGGTAGAACTTGACTTCAAGCAAGGGGTTAGGGAGCATCTGTGAGAGTTAAAGTGATTGTCCAGGAAAAAACTTTTTTTTTTTTATGTATATCAACTGGCTCTAGAAAGTTAAACAGATTTGTAAATTACTTCTATAAAAAAATCTTAAGCCTTTCAGTACTTATGGGCTTCTGAAGTTAAGGTTGTTCTCTGATGACACGTGTCTCGGGAACAGCCCAGTTTAGAAGAGGTTTGCTATGGGGATTTGCTTCTAAACTGGGCGGTTCCCGAGACAGGTGTCATCAGAGAGCACTTAGACAGAAAAGAACAACCTTAACTTCAGAAGCTCATAAGTACTGAAAGGATTAAGATTTTTTTTATAGAAGTCATTTACAAATCTGTTTAACTTTCTAGACCCAGTTGATATATATATATATATATATAAAAAAAAGTTTTTTCCTGGATAACCCCTTTAAGGCAGTGTTCCCCAGCCAGGGCGCCTCCAGCTGGTGCAAAACTACAACTCCCAGCATGCCCGGACAGCCAACGGCTGTCCGGGCATGCTGGGAGTTGTAGTTTTGCAACAGCTGGAGGCACCCGGGTTTGGAAACACTGCCTTAAGGCCCCCAGTGTACGGTGCTGATGACACACCAGCGATTTTACTGGGATTATGTCCCCGTTAATGATAATCCCCCATTGATAAACTTCGAGCGCCAGACTGCAGCCTCGTATTCACTCCGTGTAGCCCAAGTCTCAGCTGTTTATAGCAACTTTATATGGAGCAAATCAGAGGCCTAATATAAAATCTGCGAAAAATAATCCCTTATATAATAACTATGGGGAGGGGGAAGAACGCGGCGGCGACGACGTAATAGGCAATTGTCACGAGAAGATGAGATTCTGCATCCAGCTGTTTTCCCCATCATATCGTTGGCTCACGAGGCCGCACTGCCAAGTCACCCAATTATTGGCGTATCTTATCCAAACCGTGCACGTCCCACGAACATAATCTGCTCGTAAAGTGCTAAAGCATTAAAAAACACTCAATGAGGATTCGAAAATATAATTAAAACCCAAGGTTAAGCCATAAACGCTCCCTTCTACGGCACAAATTACTATTTTACTTCATTATTGTCTTTATATAAGGCTAGGGAAGAAAAAAACATCAAGGTTGAGGAGCAGAAAGATCCTAACGTAGAGTCCTGCCGGTGGCGCCCCGGCCAAAATCAGGAAGGTGTACACAAAGTTCGACAATACTGGACGTCCTGAAGGCAACAAATTCTGGAATATCAGATGACCAGAAAGTACTAAAATCTGGAATGTCAGATGACTGGAAAACACTAAGTTCTGGAATATCAAATGACCAGAAAGTACTAAAATCTGGAATGCCAGATGACCGGAAAGTACTAAGTTCCGGAATATAAAATGACCAGAAAGTACTAAGTTCTGGAATATCAGATGACCAGAAAGTAATAAAATCTGGAATATCAGGCGACCAGAAAGTACTAAATTCCGGGATATTAGATGACCAGAAAATACTAAATTCTGGAATATCACATGACCAGAAAGTATTAAGTTCTGGAATATCAGGTGACCAGAAAGTAGTAAGTTCTGGAATATCAGGTGACCAGAAAGTAGTAAGTTCCGGAATATCAGATGACCAAAAAGTACTAAATTCCGGAATATCAGCTGACAAGAAAGTACTAAGTTCTGGAATATCAGCTGACAAGAAAGTACTAAGTTCTGGAATATCAGGTGACTAGAAAGTACTAAATTCCGGAATATTGGACGACCAAAAGTACTAAGTTCTGGAATATCACATGACCAGAAAGTACTAAGTTCTGGAATATCACATGACCAGAAAGTACTAAGTTCTGGAATATCAGATGACCAGAAAGTACTAAGTTCTGGAATATCAGATGACCGGAAAGTACTAAGTTCCGGATCTCGGCCGGATGACTGGTCATGCGGGGTGGAGGCTCGTGACCTCACGGCCACATCCCCTCAATGCAAGTCTATGGGAGGGGGCGTGACGCTGCACCCAATGCTCTAAACGAACGCCAGGAGCAGCAGGGTGATCACAGAGGTCCTCAGCGGCGGGACCCCTGTGAACAGACATCTTATTCTTTGGATAGGGGATAAGATGTCTAGGGGTGGAGTACCCCTTTAAGTTATTGATTTTAAAGATCATCTTCTGGAATATTAGATGTCATAAAGACATCAACATCTGGAATACTGAAGAATTGGGAAATGCAGAGTTTTCCTTTTCTGAGATACATCTATATCATCCTGTATCTGTGACCACAGTTGTAAATAGTTTATCTGTAAATTTTAGGTGGGAGAACTATTTCCACATTTTCCCTATATGATTTTATTTTCTAATTAATTAATTGTTATATTTTAGGCATTCCCCTCTGTCACTATTGGTCAGTGTCAATTTAGAATTTTGACTTACTGAGCGGGTTTGGCGTCAAGCCAGGTCTGACGTGTGACCGTACTGATAGCCTTGTTCTCCTGTTTAGGATTGGGAAATACCAAGATATTGGAATATTACAATTGTTTTTCAATTCCTGGATAACTCCTTTAACAGGTGCATGATGTAGGGTCTAAATTAATGTTGGCATTTGGTCTGACACCTCCATTAATCTTAAAGGGGTACTCCGCCCCTGGCATCTTATCCCCTATCCAAAGGATAGGGGATAAGATGTCAGATCGCCGCGGTCCTGCTGCTGAGGACCCTGGGGATCGCCGCTGTGGCATCCCGCCATCATTACTGCACAGAGCAAGTTCGCTCTGTGCGTAATGACGGGCGATACAGGGGCCGGAGCAGCGTGACGCCATGGCTCCGCCCCTCATGACATCATGCCCCCTCCCATAGACTCGTATTGACGGGGTCTAATGATAGCAGGGTGCTGCAGCGGCCATCCCCGGGGTCCCCAGCAGCGGGACCCCGGCGATATGACATCTTATCCCCTATCCTTTGGATAGGGGATAAGATGTCTAGGGGCGGAGTACCCCTTTAAGATCCAGTCTGTGTAACATGAATAAACTGTGGCCTGCTCCAGAGAAAGATTTCATTTTGGAGCCAGATCTGGAGCCTGAATTATTTTGTTAGCGCCTGCTCTGGGGTCTGAACTAATGTTAGCGCCTGCTCTGGGGTCTGAACTAATGTTAGAGCCTGATCTGGGGTCTGAACTAATGTTAGAGCCTGGTCTGGGGTCTGAACTAATGTTAGTGCCTGATCTGGGGTCTGAACTAATGTTAGAGCCTGGTCTGGGGTCTGAACTAATGTTAGAGCCTGATCTGGGGGTCTGAACTAATGTTAGAGCCTGGTCTGGGGTCTGAACTAATGTTAGAGCCTGATCTGGGGTCTGAACTAATGTTAGAGCCTGATCTGGGGTCTGAACTAATGTTAGAGCCTGGTCTGGGGGTCTGAACTAATGTTAGAGTCTTGGCTGGGGTCTAAACTAATGCTAGAACCTGGTCTGGGGTCTGAACTAATGCTAGAGCTTGATCTGGGGTCTGAACTAATGTTAGAGCCTGATCTGAGGTCTGAACTAATGTTAGAGCCTGGTCTGAGGTCTGAACTAATGTTAGAGCCTGGTCTGTGGTCTGAACTAATGTTAGAGCCTGCTCTGGGGTCTGAACTAATGTTAGAGCCTGGTCTGTGATCTGAACTAATGTTAGAGCCTGGTCTGAGGTCTGAACTAATGTTAGAGCCTGGTCTGTGCTCTGAACTAATGTTAGAGCTTGGTCTGTGGTCTGAACTAATGTTAGAGCCTGCTCTGGGGTCTGAACTAATGTTAGAGCCTGGTCTGTGGTCTGAACTAATGTTAGAGCCTGGTCTGAGGTCTGAACTAATGTTAGAGCCTGGTCTGTGCTCTGAACTAATGTTAGAGCCTGGTCTGTGCGCTGAACTAATGTTAGAGCCTGGTCTGGGGTCTAAACTAATGTTAGAGCCTGGTCTGGGGTCTAAACTAATGTTAGAGCCTATTCTCTATTCTCTGAATGTCCGCCCATGTTTTCTGTGTGGACATTCTGCACATATTCCGCAGTGTGAACATAGCCTTAAAGGGGTACTCCACCCCTAGACAGCTTATCCCCTATCTAAAGGAGATGTCAGACATCCAGTGCAGGGAGTGTACTTGGTTCCATCCTGGATGACTGACAATGTAGGGCGGAAGCTCGTGACATCACCACCACGCCCCGCTCGTGATGTCACGGCCACGCTCCCTCAATGCAAGTCTATGGGAGGGGGCGTGACGGCTGTCACGCCCCCTCCCATAGACTTACATTGAGGGGGCATGGCCGTGACATCATGAGCCACTAGCGCTGCACCTGATGCTCTAAATGAACGTTGGGTGCAGCAGGGAGATCACGAGGGTCCCCAGGAGCGGGACCCCACGATCAGATATCTTATCCCCTATCCTTTGGATCACAATGACGTCACAATGGGGGCGTGGCATGACGTCACGACCGCGGCCGCCCATGCCAAGCTTCTGAACAGGATGTTCAGAACGCTGGGGGCACAGGACTAATACCCCTTTAATACTATATATTGGCTTTTCACATTTTCTCATGAGCCGCAGGATGTCCTTCAGGTAGTGAAGCAGTTAAATTCTTTTTGGCGCCGGACGATTTGCTGAATGTCTACTGTGCGGAGGTAAGGTCACGTCTCGTAACCCTATGCGATTGCATTGCTGCGCTGATTAATGGCAAAAATGACAGATTTTTATTGTGTCAAATTATTTTCCATTTTGCAGGCGATTTTTGCGCTGGCGATAACAGATGATGATGAATCGGCCCCATGAAGTGGATAAAAACGAAGGAGCAACAGATTTAAAAGACGAGTGCGCGAGTCAATAGTTCTGTCAGGAGCCGATGAGACGACGCATCCATGGACGGTCCCCAACCTGTCACCGTAATCTACCTGAAGGGTGGGGACCCACAACTGAGACCGCATAGACCTGGAATATATATTACAAGGCAATGGTAATGAAGGCTGCAGGGGCCGGTCAGAGGTGGTGACATCACTCGGGGGGTGGGGATAGAGACAGCAGCATTGTCTAGGGTGAGGTGGGAATACCAGGGAGCTGCTGAGACAACACTACACTGACAATGAGAGGACTACAAAACTTCATGTCAGGAGAAACGGAGGAGCTGGAGACAACACCACCCTGACAATGAAAGAACTACACAACTTCATGTCAGGAGAAAAAGAGGAGCTGGAGACACCACACTGACAATTAGGCAACTATTCAACCTACTGTCAGGAGAGAAGGAGGAGCCTGGAGGCTGCTTAGACTGCACCACACTGACAATGAGAGAAAAACACAACCTCCTTTCAGGAGAGAGGGAGGAGCCCGGGAACTGCTGAGACAACACCACACTGAAAATGAGAGGACTACACAACTTCATGTCAGGAGAAAAAGAGGAGCTGGAGACAACACCACACTGACCATGAGAGAAGTATACAACCTCCTGTCAGCAGAGAGGGAGGAGTCAGGGAGCTGCTGAGACAACACCACACTAAAATAAGAGGACTACACAACTTCATATCAGGAGAAGCGGAGGAGCTGGAGACAACACCACCCTGACAATGAGAGAACTACACAACTTCATGTCAGGAGAAAAAGAGGAGCTGGAGATAACACCACACTGAGAATGAGAGAACTATACAACCTCCTGTCAGTAGACAGGGAGGAGTCGGGGAGCTGCTGAGACCGCACCACACTGACAATGAGAGGACTACACAACTTCATGTCAGGAGAAACGAAAAAAGCCAGGGAGCTTCTGAGACAACACCACACTGAAAATGAGAGAACTACACAATCTCCTGTCAGGAGAGAGGGAGGAGCCAGGAGCTGTCAGACTCTGTCAGACTCTTCTGGTTTGTAGTAGAATTCCTTTATCTCCCTTGACAACTGGGAAGCCACCATACACATTAGATTGTTATCTAGACCCACCAAAATCGGCAGGTTCGGCCAAATATTTTCTTTGTATGCTCCATAGGAAGTTGTGTAGTTCTTTCCAGTCTGACTTCAGTGCTCTCTGCTGACACCTCTGTCCTTCTCAGAAACTGTCCAGAGCAGGAACAAATCCCCATTGCAAACCTCTCCTGCTCTGGACAGTTCCTGACACGGACAGAGGTGTCAGAAGAGAGCACTGTGGTCAGACTGGAAAGAACTACACGACTTCCTCTGGAGCATACAGCAGCTGATAAGTAATGGAAAGATAAAGATTTATGTAGAAGTCATTTACAAATCTGTTTACATTTCTGGCATTAGTTGATTAGAAAAAATTTGTTTTCCAGCGGATTTCCCCTTTAAGATGTTACATGACTTTTATAACAATGTGATAGAGGGCACTGCAAGAATGGAGACACCGAGCTTAACATGAAGACCTTGAACATTGAAAATTCCACTTTATTAAAGGGGTACTCCGCTGCTCAGCGTTTGGAAAAAACTGTTCCGAACGCTAGAGTTGGCGCCGGGAGATTGTGACGTCATAGCCCCGCCCCCTCATGACATCACACCACGCCCCCTCAATGCAAGTCAATGGGAGGGGGCGTGACATCCGTCACGCCCCCTCCCATAGACTTGCATTGAGGGGGCGGGGCGTGATTGCATGGGGGTGGGGCTGTGACGTCACGAGCTCCCGTCGCCGGCTCCAGGGTTCGGAAAAGTTTGTTCCAAACGCTGAGCAGCGGAGTACCCCTTTTTCTGGCAGAGTGGGGCACCATTCCTGAATTCCTCTGGGTCTCCTGGCTAAGTCCTATTGTATTATCATAGGAGCAACCCTTCATAGAGGTGACCTTGGGACAAGCACTCCCCAGGAGGGTCTATTTCTTATGACAAATAACCTAGGAGTTGAAGTTTTGTAACAACTGGAGGCATACTGCTTGGGAAACACCGCTCTTAGCATTGCTTTTGGTCTCCCATTCACTGCCAGGACCATGAGCCTGCTGCTTAGCAATACTGGAAGTGGAAGTTTTGCAGAATCTGAAGGGCCACAGTCTGAGACCACTGTTCGTGTAGGGGGGGGGATACTTGCTCTGGAAGACCTGTGTACATTGCACAAAGCATAGATTTTAATGGGCACAGTGTGATACTTACATTGGATAGATTACAGCTGATCGCAGCTGGAAAGTTTGGAATTAACTTATTGTTCAGAAAGAGTAGAAAGTGGACAAGCCCTTTAAAGGAGTACTCCGGTGGAAATTTTTTTTTTTTTTAAATCAACTGGTGCCAGAAAGTTAAACAGATTTGTAAACTATTTCTATGTAAAAATCTTAATCCTTCCAGTACTTATCCGCTGCTGCATGCTCCACAGGAAATTGTGTAGTTCTTTCCAGTCTGACCACAGTGCTCTCTGCTGAATCCTCTGTCCGTGTCAGGAACTGTCCAGAGCAGGAGAGGTTTGCTATGGGTATTTGCTCCTACTCTGAACAGTTCCTGACATGGACAGAGGTGTCAGCAGAGAGCACTGTGGTCAGACTGGAAAGAACTACACAACTTCCTCTGGAGCATACAGCACCTGAATACTGGAAGGATTAAGATTTTTAAATAGAAGTAATTTACAAATCTGTTAAACTTTCTAGTACCAGTTGATTTAAAAAAAATAGTTTTTCCACTGGAGTACCCATTTAAAGGGTTACTCTGCCCCTAGACATCTTATCCCCTATCCAAAGGATAGGGTATAAGATGCCTGATTGCGGAGGAGTCCGTCCCCTATGACTCCCCTGGAGCCATTACAGCCGTGTTCCAGCCGTTGCGTCCCCTCCATTCATGTTTATGGGAGGAGGCGTGACAGCTTTGTGCTAGCCATCACGCCCCCTCCCATAGACATTAAAGGATAACTCCGGGATGTACAACTTATCCCCTATCCTAAGTATATGGGGATAAGTGTTAGATCGTGGGGGGTCTGACCGCTGATCCCCCCCCCCCCCCCCCTGCGATCCACCGAACGGAGCCCCAACTCCCTGCAAGAAACAAGCATTTTCAACCACCGCCGACACGCCCCCTCCATGCAGCTCTATGGGAGAACCGGAGCGGCGCTTTCGGCAATCCCTAGCTCCATAGATCTGCATGGAGGGGGCGTGTTGGCCGCGGCTTCGTACTGTGATCAAAACGCTAGTTTCATGCAGGGAGCCGGGGCTCCATTCGGGAGATCGCGGGGGGCCCCAGCGGTCGGGGACGTGACATCACAAACATGGAAGCCTTAAGCTTTCGTGTTCAGAACGCTGCGGTGCCGACATGGAGATCGGTGACCGGACCCCCCACGATCAGACATTTTATCCTCTCTCCTTTGGATAGTGGATACAGTGCCTAGGGGCGGAGTACCCCTTTAAGGTCTGCCTATTTCTTGGCCTGTAATAGTAGTAAAATCACCACGTGTAGAATAATGTGCGCCATCCATCAATACGCACCGGCCGAGAGGAGAAATGCCGAGACCAGAGCAGATGTGAGGGAGAAAAACAACCTCCGAGAACAACGGGAGATAAGGGGTTAATATTTCGGTCTTATTATGTTGTGGAGCCGGTCCATTGGACCGGCTCCACAACATAACAAGACCGAAATATTAACCCCTTATCTCCCGTTGTTCGCCGGACGTTGTTTTTTTCCCTCACATCTGCTCTGGTCTCGGCATTTCTCCTCTCGGCCGGTGCGTATTGATGGATGGCGCACATTATTCTACACGTGGTGATTTTACTACCACACGCACTTGAAGGTGCGAGGACAATGTCATGAGCGCCATCCATCCCGCTGAGTGCTTCTCAGGCATCATCTCCCTTGTAGAAGTTCTCGCGCGCTCTCAGATAGCCGCGGCGCCGATCAATAACCCGTACGTGTCGGCTGAGCATCTGCTGGAGTTGGCTCTGGCCCCGTTCTCTCTGGTGTTAAGTCACAACACATTAAGGACGGGACCGCAAAGTCAATCAATGGCTCCTCAGATTGCCCGCCGCCGCATGTTCATTGCTGGACCCACGAGACACGCTTTAAATATCTTCTGCTGCCATGATACTGGAGCCAAACAGTGCGCCGTAACATCGTCAAGACTTTTTATAGACTTTACCTGACCACTATAGCTGTCATCCCTATCTGCTCTTAAAGGGGTACTCCCCCCCTGGAAAAAGTTTTTTTTAATTAAATCAACTGGTGCCAGAAAGTTTGTAAATCTTAATCCTTCTAGTACTTATCAGCTTCTATTTGCTCCACAGGAAGTTCTTTTCTTTTTTCAATTTCCTTTTCAGTCTGACCACAGTGCTCTCTGCTGACACCTCTGTCCATTTTAGGAACAGTCCGGAGCAGGATAGGTTTTCTATGGGGATTTGCTCCTACTCTGAACAGTTCCTAAAATGGACAGAGGTGTCAGTAGAGAGCACTGTGGTCAGACAGAAAGGAAATTCAAAAAGAAAATAACTTCCTGTGGATCATACAGCAGCTGATAAGTACTGGAAGATACTAGGATTAAGATTTTTAAACAGAAGTAATTTACAAATCTGTTTCACTTTCTTGCACCTGTTGATTTAAAAATAAATGTTTTCCGGGGGAGTACCCCTTTAAAGGAGTACGCCAGGATCTGAAAACGTATCCCCTATCCTCAGAATAGGGGATAATTGTCAGATCGCAGAAGGTCCGACCCCTGAGACCCCCCGCGATCTTCCGTACGGGGCCTCGACTCTCCATCCAAATAGCCTGTGTGGACCACTGCACGAAGCGGGGGCCGACTAGCCCCCTCAATGCAGCGCTCCGGCTCTCTCATAGAGTTGTATTGAGGGGCCGTGTCAGCCGCCACTTCTTGCGGTGGTCGACACGCCCCTTTCTGTGGCTTGCTGGGGCCCCATACAGGAGATCGCGGGGGGTCCCAATGGTCGGACCCCCTGCGATCTGACACTTAGGATCCTTAGGATGGGGGATACGTTTTCAGATCCTGGAGTACTCCTTTAAAGGGGTACTCCGCTGCCCCAGCGATCGGAACATTTTGTGGGGGGCTAAAACTACTATTTATCCTGATCCCATAGAAATAGCAGCAGTATACAGATAGAGCTGGGAGGGGAGTTGTATAACTATCATATATCCTAATTCTATAGAGATAGCAGCAGTATACAGATAGAGCTGGGAGGGGAGGTGTATAACTACTATATATCTTGATCCCTTAGCAGCAGCAGTATACAGATAGTTATTCACCTACCCTCCAACTCTATCTGTATACTGCTGCTGCTATCTCTCTGGGATCAAGAAATATAGTAGTTATACACCTCCCCTCCCAGCTCTATCTGTATACTGCTGCTATCTCTATAGAACCAGGATATATGATAGTTATACACCTACCCTCCCGCTCTATCATATATCCTGATCCTTTAGAGATAGCAGCAGCAGCAGTATACAGATAGAGCTGGAGGGGAGGTGTATAACTACTATATATCCTGATCCCATAGAGATAGCAACAGCAGTATACAGATAGATTTGGAGCAGAGGTTTATAACTACTATATATCCAGATCCAATAGAGAACGCAGCAGTATACAGATGGAGCTGTAAAGGGGAAGGGTATAGAGCTGGAGGGGAGGTGTAAATTCACATATTTATCCAGTGTGTATTTTTAGATTGTTCAATGTTTCCCTCTTTCCTGGTCCACACTGTCTGCTCTGTTGTCCTCATTGCCCCCATTCCTGTCTACTGTACATCCTGTTACAGACTTCCTGTGCCTGTTGCACACTCTAGCTGGGAGTTCAGCCAACTCTATCTCCCTCCCACTATGTGGGATGCTCCTGTGGATGTAGTGGTTTGGATCATAGCCATGAATACAGGAAAAATGGGGGCAATGGAGTCAACAGAGCTGACAGTTTGCATCCAAAGAAGGAAAGCGGAACGACAACAGAAAGGTAATAAGATAACACTATTTACCAATATATGGCCATTTATTAGACACCCACTAGGTTATCATTATTTGTCATTCAAGATTTTGAGCGCAAAATAATCCCCCTCCCCCACTCATTGTCTTACATAAGGGGGACTGGTTCCATTATTTTACATGTACAGTATATGAGCATCATAGATATGAGTAGGGTTTCAGTTCTGTCTAGAGATTTCCTTTAAAGGGGTACTCCACTGCCCCAGCGTTCCTGAACTTTTTTTTTCTGAGCGGGGTTGTAACATCCTGGCCACGCCCATCGTGACATCACACCACGCCCCCTCAATGCAAGTCTATGGGAGGGGGCGTGGCAGCTGCCACGCCCCCTCCCATAGACTTGCATTGAGGGGGCGTGGAGTGATGTCACGAGGGGCGGCTGCCACGCCCCCTCCCATAGACTTGCATTGAGGGGTTGTGGAGTGACATCACGAGGTGCGGCCACCACGCCCCCTTCCATAGACTTTGATTGAGGGGGCATGGAGTAACATCACGAGGGGCGTGTCCGTGACGTCATGACCCCGTTGCCCAGCGTTCGGAACAAAACTTTGGAGTACCCCTTTAATCTCAGACTATTTAGGCCCCGCCTTGAGTTACGTCCATTGTGACATATACTGCACGTTAATAACACGTTTATGAGCTTTTTTGCGCGGCATGACGCAGGTAAACGAGGCGCTCTGTGCACGCACACCTCAATTATGCGATGATGAATTCTCTAATAAACCTTCGTCGCCGCCACCTGGTAAAAACGTTATGAGCGATGGTTTCATTACCGCGCAATAAATGTCTTCGAAAAACCTGGGAAACAAATAAAGAGCGATAAATGATCTCCATTACAACAGGTTAACGGCGCAGTCTCCGGGTTTGTCCTCTCAGGAGAAGAATACGGTATGACTCTGCGCTCCCCAGTCACACGGTCACTCAGATCGTCAGTGCGCGACGCTCGTACACTCGCGCGTCAGTAATGAAACACGTATCCGAGACATTAGAGACAACAAACACAAGGTGCACGGAGATATTATGCAGATACGATGACTTGGTGGCTGCGGAGTGAAGAGAGAATCTAACACCTGGTGGCTCCAGACTGAGAAGACGACACTTGCCTGGGCAGATATCTCATTTCCCCGTCCTGCCAACTTATTTGCATATAAATGACATCACCGGATCCGCTCATTAAACAAAATGAGGACATTTGTAAAAGTCAAAAGAAGGATTCAAACGATTGCACTACCATTGGTCTTAAATTAAATTCTCCCCACCTTGGGATCGGGGGGAGGGGGGAGGCATTTATAAAGTTGGTTGGAAGTGCACGACACCTTTATTAACCCTTTATGCAGAACACCAAATATATACAGCCGCTACATGCTGTGGGACTGTGAAACAAGCTCAGGAGGTGTGCTTCCTTCCTAGTCAGTGAGTACTGGCTGCTATCAGCAGCCGCAACTCCTCCCTAAAGACGTGCAGCGGTGGTCTTGGCATTTAAAGGGGTACTCCACTGGAAAACATTTATTTTATTCAACTGGTGGCAGAAAGGTAAACAGATTTGCAAATTACTTCTATAAAAAAAAAAAATTAATCCTTCCAGTATTTATCAGCTGCTTTATTCTCCATAGGAGGTTGTGTAGTTCTTTTCTGCCTGACCACAGTGCTCTCTGCTGACACCTCTGTCCATTTTAGGAACTGTCCAGAGCAGGAGCAAATCACCATAGAAAACCTATCCTCAGGGGCGTAGCTAGAAACCACGGGGCCCCGGTGCGATAAATTGCCCTGGGCCCCCTACCACCTAACGACCCTCTTCCCCAATCCCGGACGACCCCTTACTCGGCTGCACAAAGATATCAGGGACTACAGTCAGGAGAATACACAACAATATAAGTGACTAACAGGCAGGGCCAGACAGACAAAACAGGCATTTGAGAATAAGCAGCCCATTTTTCTGGAGGGGGTCCAACTGCTGGGACCCCTACTAATCAACAATCAGCTTTTATAAAGCTATAACTCCCATCATGTCTGGAGAGCCTCAGGCATTATAGGAGTTGTAGTTTTTCAACAGCTGGAAGCCCCCTGGTTTTTAGTATACAGTATTAGGTTTTATATGCTCTGGTCAGCCCCCGCCTGCAGCCACACACGGGAGCCGGCCCGGGCACATAAAAAGAAGTATTCCTATCCCGGACATCTCTGTGTCCCGAAAAATCTTTTCGGGACATAAGGATGTCCGCCGGTCACTCACTATTCCCCGGCGTCCTCCTGCGATCCTCCTTCGGTCCTTCGCTTCTCCGCCTCTATGGTCGTACGCACGGGACGTCACTGACAACCATAGAGACGCAGGAGGACCGCAGGATCGTCGCAGGAGAACGCGCGCTGGCCGGGGCCTGGTAAGTGACTGCGTCATCTTCTTCAGTGTTCCGGTCAACGCTCCTCCGGTCCCGGCACCTACTGCTATGGTCCATAGGCCATAGCAGTAGATGTGACCCCGGGCCGGAGGAGCGGTGACCGGATCACTGTGGGGGCAGCAGTACAGACATACAGCCTCCAGCCGTACACTGTATATGGCTGGAAGCTGTATGTCTGTGGGGTGGGGGGAAGCTGCCTACTATTGTGGGGGAACTGTTGACCTAATGTGGGGGGGAGCTGCCTACAAATGTGGGGGGAGCTGCCTAATATTGTTGGGGGGAGCTGCCTAATATTGTGGGGGAACTGCCTACTATTGTGGGGGAACTGCCTACTATTGTGGGGAACCTGCCTACTATTGTGGGGGAAATGCTGACCTAATGTGGGGGAGCTGCCTACTATTGTGGGGGGGAGCTGCCTACTATTGTGTGGGGGAGCTTCCTACTATTGTGGGGGGGGGGGGGGAGCTGCCTACTATTGTGGGGGGGAGCTGCCTACTATTGTGGGGGGGGGGAGCTGCCTACTATTGTGGGGGAGCTGCCTACTATTGTGGGGGGGAGCTGCCTACTATTGTGGGGGGGGAGCTGCCTACTATTGTGGGGGGGGGGGGAGCTGCCTACTATTGTGGGGGAGCTGCCTACTATTGTGGGGGAGCTGCCTACTATTGTGGGGGAGCTGCCTATTAATGTGGGGGAACTCCCGACCTAATGTGGGGGAGCTGACAATCTAATGTGGGGGAATCTAATCTAATGAGCGGAGCGCTGCATTTTACCAGAAGACGGGGAGAAGTCATTTTCGGTTTCGGTATCGGTTTCGGCCGGACATTTTTTTTTTTTTCGGTTTCGTTTCGGTTCTGAAATTTCCATTTCGGTGCATCTCTAATCGTCACCTATCATCACTGCAGAACTAACAAGTGACTACAGCTGATGGGACAGTCAGGAGAATACACAGTGATATCTGTGACCGTGACGTCTTCTCTGTTGTCTTTTCTTTTCTTCTTC
Source organism: Hyla sarda (assembly GCF_029499605.1). Taxonomy (NCBI): domain Eukaryota; kingdom Metazoa; phylum Chordata; class Amphibia; order Anura; family Hylidae; genus Hyla; species Hyla sarda. The sequence continues at coordinate 435,486,052 of NC_079191.1, read as the reverse complement.
ATCTGGTCCAGACGTCAGGACTTCTTCCAGCTCCATCTTCTCAGCAGAGTCTGACACCGGACATCATAGGTTCTCACTTTGTCAGTAGATCCTCATCCTCTGCATGAAGATATGAATCATTATTATTCTGCTAAATAGTGTACCCCCTGAATATAATACTGCCACACACTGCACCTCTGAATATAAAACTACCATCCACTGTACCTCCTGCATATAATACTGCCACCCACTTTACCCCCTGAATATAATACTGCCACCTACTGTACCCCCTGAATAAAAAACTACCATCCACTGTACTCCTTGAATATAATACTGCCACCTACTGTACCCCCTGAATAGAAAACTACCATCCACTGTACTCCTTGAATATAATACTGCCACCCACTGTACCCCCTGAATATAATGCTGCCACCTACTGTTCACCCTGAATATAATACTGTCACCCACTGCACCCCCTGAATATAAAACTACCATCCACTGTACCTCCTGCATATAATACTGCCACCCACTGTACCCCCTGAATATAATACTGCCACCTACTGTTCACCCTGAATATAATACTGTCACCCACTGCACCCCCTGAATATAAAACTACCATCCACTGTACCTCCTGCATATAATACTGCCACCCACTGTACCCCCTGAATATAATACTGCCACCTACTGTTCACCCTGAATATAATACTTACCTCTTAAATATTATACTGCCACACACTGTGCCCCTGAATATAAACCCTCAAAATAACCATGCTATACGCTGTACCCTCCCACACATCATACATACATACATCTTGCTTACACACATCTATCATTCATACACACACATTATTCATACATATATCATACATACAGTGACTTAGAGAAACAGAGAGTCGGCACTGATTGACCTCTGCTAATACCGCACACCTGCAGAGTCCATGTTAGTGCTTGTGGATCCTAAAACTGTATGCTCCGTGGTGCTCAACCTTCAGAGTGCAGGAATTGCATTCACATTAAGACAATGAAGAAAATCAGGTGGCACTCACGGTATTGTGAACAGTATCTTCTTTATTCGGTGCGGTGCATAAACAGACAGCGGGGCGCAGCTTGGATCAGCAGTGTAACGGACGACAGCTATTTCACGCCACTCCCGGCGCTTCTTCAGGTTACCTGAAGAAGCGCCGGGAGCGGCGTGAAATAGCTGTCGTCCGTTACACTGCTGATCCAAGCGCCCCGCTGTCTGTTTATGCACCGCACCGCCTGATTTTCTTCATTGTCATCATACATACAGTACATACACACATCATTCAGACACACACCACCTCCGGACCCCCAAACACATGCATTATACATACATACACACACATCATACATACATCATACATACACCTGCCACCTCCAGATCCCTCTGCATAATTCATCTCCACACATCATACATACATCCTTATAGCTTACACACATCTCCACACATCATACATATACATCTTGCTTACACACATCATTCATACATCATACATACACACACATCATTCATACACACGCCGCCTCTGGGCCCCCCACACATGCATAATACTTACACATCATACATACACATACATCATACATAAACACATATCATACATACACCTTCCGCCACACACATCATAAATACATCTTGCTTATACAACATCTATCATTCATACATCATACATACAGTACATACACACACATCATTCATACACACACTGCCTCCAGACACCAAACCCCCCCATGCATATATACCTCGCGCTTACACCTACATACATACATTAAATACATACACACATTCTACACACATCATACATACACACAACATACATACACAAACACAATAATACAAACACACATGATACATGTACTCACACATAAAACATACATATATACACATCATACACACACACACCTCACATAGCACATAAATGCAAACATCATACATACACATGATCCCCCCCCCCGTCCTCGTCCTCCTCACCTGCATACGCCGTGAGTTCAGGGTGATCCGGTCCCGGGAATCCAGCGTCGGAGGCAGCAGGCCACACGGAAGCTTTAGTGCCCTGGGTAGGCCAAAGCAGAGTCCCGTGCTACAGCGCGGCCCGGGGGTGCCAGAGGTTGGGGTTGGGGCTTCTGGTTTTTAGGGGTTTTAACTCGGAGGGGGGCACTGCTGGGGGCCCCTACATAGACGGAAGGCACCAGGAACATGTTGCTGCGGATGTTGGGGTCAGAGGCAGATAGGGAGCACCAGCTCCCATCTACTTGCCAGCCTCCACTTCTTCCTCGGCGCCAGGAGCAAGAAGACGTTCGTGCCTGCGCGGCGCACGTTTACCTCCAGCAGCCAATCCGCTGCGGCAGGAGGAGGGGTAAGAGCGGCCGCAAACTTAAAGAAAAAAAAAAGTTTTTAAACATTGCATTGAGGCAGACAGCCCCCTGGAAAGCCCGGCCCCACCGGGAAAAATGCCCGGTGTTCCCAATATCCAGTCCGGCCCTGGCTGCAGCATAGTATAGTGAATTGGCCCGGTCGCGATTGCGACCCTTGCGACCTCTATAGCTACGCCACTGCCTATCCTGCTCCGGACAGTTCCTGACACAGACAGATATATCAGCAGAGAGCACTGTGGTCAGACAGAAAAGAAATTCAAAAAGAAAAGAACTTCCTGTGGAGCATACAGCTGCAGCTAAGTACTGGAAGGATTACGTTTTTGTAATGGAAATCATTTACAAATCTGTTTAACTTTCTGGCACCAGTTGATTTAAAACAAATGTTTAACAGTGGAGTACCCCTTTAACCTTTACACAGAACACCCTATAGATACAGCAGCTGCGTGCTACAGGTCTATGAGACAAGGTCAGGAGCTGCACTCTCTTTATAGCCAGGGAGTACTGGCTGCTAGCAGCAACCGGGACCCACCGCCAATGACGGACAATGGCAATCATGACATCTAAAAAGGCGGGGGGGGGGGGGGGGGTTGGGGGGGGGGTTGCCCCATTATGGCAGAAAGTTAAACATATTTGTAAATTACTTCTATTAAAAAATCTTAATCCTTCCAGTACTTATTAGCTGCTGAATGCTACAGAGGAAATTCCTTTCTTTTTGGAACACTGATGACATCACAAGCACAGTGCTCTCTGCTGACATCTCTGTCCATTTTTAGCAACCGTGCATAGCAGATGTATGCTAAGGGCAGCATGGTGGCTCAGTGGTTAGCACTGCTGCCTTGCAGTGCTGGGGACTTGGGTTCAAATCCCACTAAGGACAACAATAAATAAAGCGTTATTATTATTATTATAATAGCGTCAGCAGAGAGAACTGTGCTCGTGATGTCATCAGAGAGCATTCCAAAAAGAAAACAATTTCCCCTGTAGTATTCAGCAACTAATAAGTACAGGAAGGATTAAGATTTTTTAATAGAAGTAATTTACAAATATGTTTAACTTTCTGCCACCAGTTGATTTAAAAGAAAAAAGGTTTTCACCGGAGTACCCCTTTAACAAAGGTTTTTGTGCCAACCATAGGCTCTTCAGTAATAAATGTAACTGTTCAATGCTGATCCAGGTCATACACTGGAGGATTAACCAGGTACAAAGGATCAGGAGCAGAGTTAGGATATCAGGCTTAGGACAGACACAGATATGAAGATCGGAAATAAAGGAACAGATACCTTCGATTGTTATCTCTCCTGATTCCCCAAAAACACATTCGTGATCTGCCAAACATGCATGTCTTCTGGATGGGGAAAAGGGAGGAACCTGATACTTACCGTGCCTTGCATAAGTATTCACCCCCTTGTCATGATATAACCCCAGGTTTAAATGTATTTCCGTGCAGTTTTATGTAATGGACCAACACAGAATAGTCCATCATGTAGATGTGGGGGGGGGGGAAATATTCCATGGATTTTAAAATGATTTACCAATACAAATCTAAAAAAAGTATTGAGTGCCTGTATTCACCCCAGTTTACCGTGACACCTCTAACAAACATCTGGTATGACCAATCGCCTTCACAAATCACATAGAGGGAGATTTATCAAAACCCGTGCAGAGGAAGAGTGGTGCAGTTGCCCAGAGCAACCAATCAGATTGCTTCTTTCCTTTTCCACAGGCCTCTTTAGAGGCCTGTGGAAAAGGAAAGAAGCAATCTGATTGGTTGCTAGGGGCAACTGCACCACTCTTCCTCTGCACGGGTTTTGATAAATCTCCCCCATAGTTAGTAAATTAGATCCCCCCTCCCCTGCAATTTAATCTCAGTACAAATACACCTGCCCTGTGAAGGCCTCAGAGTTTGTTAGAGAGTATTACTGAACATACAGCAGCATGAAGACCAAGGAGCTCACCAAACCGGTCAGGGATTAAGTTGTGGAGAAGAACAAAGCAGGGATAGATTATTGAAAAATATACCAAACTTACAAAGCACCATAAAACTCGTAATCAGAAAAGGGAAAGAATATGGCGCAACTGACAAGCCGCGACCAAGAGGCCCGTGGAGGTTAAAGATCAACAGCTGAGGGTTAAGAACCTGTCCTAGCAGGCACAAGTTGTAGCAAATTCATGCCACGCCCCCTTCTTTAGAAACCACGCCCCCTGTAAGCACCGTCAACTTGAAGAGCATGGTGCAGATTTGTGAAAAGTTGCAGACGTAGCGGTTGGTGCAAAATATTGCGACTTTTCAGCGACCTGTGCGAGACGCCAGCTTTCATTACTTCCTCCCTCTATGTCTTATTTGTACCGTCAATGGTCCAGAGAAATAAAACCGCAATGTTTATACGTCCACTTAAATGGTCCCGCGTGGGCTCTGCGGCTCCGACACCGTCACGTTATTTGGGAAGTTTATTGCTGTCAAACCCAATTTGCAGGGGCGCCGCTATGTCAAGTGCAATTTCGCTGCATTAAAGAAGAAATTCCTGAGAGGCGCGGAAGGAACAGACGTCTTATCAGAACAATTTCTTCAGGCAATTAAGTGTGTACGCGGTAAACATCGATGTGCCGAGGCGTCCGCTGGTCAGAACCCGATAAGAGGAGAGATGTGTAGAGATAGCTTGAGTGCTGTGAGGTCTTATCATCAGACGGGGATGGAGGAAGAGATAGGAGGTCGGACCACACAACTGGAATTAACTGTTAATAGACCATTAATTCAGATTATTTCCTGCATCAAACAATATAAATATATAGGGATGAACACAGCAGAAAATCTGCAGCAGAAAATTTGTAGGGTCAAACGGAGCGCATCCGCAGCGTATGTCCCGCTGCAGATGCGCCAACGGCAGTCACAGAGGGACTGAATAGCGAGCTCCCGGCTGTAGACGGCTGTGCCCCGTGTGACCCTGCCCTGATGGTGAATTGGATTAGTTGCATAAATTTGAGCAACCAGCCTTTTCATCAGAACAAAATATTCTCAATCAGAAAAATGGAACAGTTCTTGAGTTGCAGAAATGTCTACAACAAGTCTTCCATCTAAGGACATACCCCTACACAGTCACAGTATTCATTTCCTGTCTGTTTCTCTGCCTGATATAGCTCAACACACTGCAAGATGCTGTAACCACGCCTCATTGTTCCCTAAATGTCTTAATTTATATATACAGTGCAGACCAATAGTTTGGACACACCTTCTCATTCAGAGTTTTCTTTATTTTCATGACTATGAAAATTGTAGATTCACATTGAAGGCATCAAAACTATGAATTAACACATGTGGAATTATATACATAACAAAAGTGTGAAACAACTGAAAATATGTCATATTCTAGGTTCTAGCCACCTTTTGCTTTGATTACTGCTTTGCACACTCTTGGATTCTCTTGTTGAGATTCAAGAGGTAGTCACCTGAAATGGTTTTCACTTCACAGGTGTGCTGGTGTGGAGGAGGACGTGTGATGGTGTGGGGGAGGAGGTGTGATGGTGTGGAGGAGGAGGTGTGATGGTGTGGAGGAGGAGGTGTGATGGTGTGGAGGAGGAGGTGTGATGGTGTGGGGGAGGAGGTGTGATGGTGTGGAGGAGGAGGTGTGATGGTGTGGAGGAGGAGGTGTGATGGTGTGGAGGAGGAGGTGTGATGGTGTGGGGGAGGAGGTGTGCTGGTGTGGGGGGGGGGGGGCTTTGCTGGTGACACTGTTGGGGATTTATTCTAAATTGAAGGCATACTGACCCAGCATGGCTACCGCAGCATCTTGCAGCGGCTGCTATTCCATCCGGTTTGCGTTTAGTTGGACCAACATTTATTTTTCCACAGGACAATGACCCCAAACCCCTCCAGGCTGTGTAAGGGCTATTTGACCAAGAAGGAGAGTGATGGGTGCGGCCCCAGATGACCTGGCCTCCACAGTCACCGGACCTGAACCCAATCCAGATGGTTTGGGGTGAGCTGGACCGCAGAGTGAAGGCAAAAAGGGCCAAGAAGGGCTAAGCATCATGGGAACTCCTTCAAGACTGTTGGAGACCATTTCAGGTGACTACCTCTTGAAGCTCATCAAGAGAATGCCAAGAGTGTGCAAAGCAGTAATCAAAGCAAAAGGAGCTAGAACCTAGAATATGACAGATTTTCCCACTTTTTTGTTATGTATATAATTCCACATGTGTTAATTCATAGTTTTGATGCCTTCAGTGTGAATCTACAATATTCATAGTCATGAAAATAAAGAAAACTCGGAATGAGAAGGTGTCCAAACTTTTGGTCTGTACTGTATATATATATATATATATATATATATATATATATATATAAATATATATATATATATATATATATATATATGTGGTGTCCCGGCACCGTATTTCATACGGTGCCTTGGTGGGGGGGTCCCCAAAGTCAGAGTCCCTAGGACTGTCGGGGTCCGCTTCCCTAGTTAGCCCCTAGTCACCCCTTAGTAAGTTAATATTTATAAATATTGTCATTGTAAATATGTATATTTCATTACTCACTTGTTTGGTGTCGCAGGACCTTAGGTCATGTGATCCGCTACTCAGAACTCTATGGTATGTTGAAGGACCTTTGGTGGTTCTTATGTCACGTGTTCACCCATAATGCCGTGTAACGGTGAGTGACAGTTGTTATGGACCAATCCAAAATGGCTCAGCCCCTGCCCATATAAGGGAGCTGCGGCAATTATTCTCTCTCTTGTTCCTGTGCTGCCAAGCAAGCAGAATCTCTCTTGGGTTGCTATCACTGATGGAGGTAGGACCTCCGCAACTTACAAGTACGTTTACTAGGCCAAAGCCTTGCAGCCTTGGCCTATACCAAAGCTGTTGTACATCTACAATTCCCCGCTACTCTCCGCAAGATCACTGGACCTAAACGCACCCCTAAATCCAGCGGATCTATGCAACAGAATCTTTCTGAAGCTAAATTGAGCTTATCTGATCCCAACCGACTGTCAATCGCTGCTCAACTACAAATAGACTCTGTTATCTGGATTGTTATTGATATTGCCTGCTACAGAAAATCTTCAGTAAAAGTTCCTGCAAGTTTTCAGTTAAACAGTGGTTGTGGACAATCCATTTATTACGCATTCACCTATCGCTCTTGGGAAGGGTGGCGATAGGCCCAGCACCATTACAGTATTTAACCCTCACCCTGGCGTCACGAGTGACAAGGGTTAACAGCGCCCTTTATAATTCAGAACCGCAACACCCCCATTACCCTACAACCCCCAGCCAGTATAGGATAATAGGTCGTCTCGGGAGAGAGGGAGGAACCATAAAGTTGCTTAGAGAACATCACACTGACAATGAGAGAACTACACAACTTCCTGCTAGGAGAGAGACAACACCACACTTACAACTTTCCGTCAGGAGCGAACAACAACAACAAAAAACATGCTGAATCCAGTACAAATGTGTGATGTGTTTTACATGGCTTAAAGGGGTACTCGACTGCCCCAGCATTAGCAACATTTTGTTCCCAATGCTGGGTGCAGGCTGCGGGGGTCGTGAAATCATGGCAACACCCCTTGTGACATCACGTTCCGAATGCTGTGGCAGTGGAGTATCCCTCAAAATAACAACAGTATGATTTAATAAAGCCAAAGGAATGTCGAACACAGTAAAAACTTAAGTAAAGACACATTATAAGGAGAACCAAAGATTAAAAGATGAAGCCAGCTCGACATATCACAACACAGAACTGTGGTCTTCAAACTATTAACCTTCAGTGGTTGCAAAACTACAACTTCCAGCATGCCCGGACAGCCAACGGCTGTCCAGGCATGCTGGAAGTTTTATTTTTGCAACTTCTGAAGGTTCCCAGTGTCATGATCAAGTCATGTAGGGCAAGGAATAAATGTGCCCTAACTTTCCCTAAAGCCGCTATCCCTTCCTATTGCATATCCGCCCTATGCGATGGATCTACAACTACGAAGACGGTCCACACACTGCATTTATGTGCTGGAGCATCAGGGTCAAAATAATAACTGGAAACTGTACAAAGTCTGGATACAAGTCGAAAACATGAGGGGGTTAACACATTAACCGACAAAAAGGAATATCAAGGCAAGATATAGCATACGGAACCAGAGAGCAGGGGATTAGATGTCTAGGGGCGGAGTACCCCTTGAAATCCAATCTTTTTTACCATGTCCAACCTATCCCCTCACTGAACAAATTTCAACTCACGTTGCCGAGATATTTTTCTACCTTAGATATCCAAACTATCGAGAGAAGTTGACTCGCACGTGAGGTGGACAACATGGTGGAACTTCTAAAACAAACCCATCATTGATACATAAGTCAAGCTTCTCCCAAAGGAGATCAAATCCGTCAATCAGAAAGTTTTTCCTACCCCTTGTGGAGTTCTCGGAATAATCTCCGGGTGGACCAGCCAAGATTTTGTGCCTGGATAACTCCTCCGCATTGGTGACTCTCCATGTGTTGTTATTCTGAGCAGGAGACTGTTCCAGGTCACAGTGGGATTCGAAATTACAGCTGAAATCTAAGACATAAAAAATGTAAAAAAAATAAATAAAAAATTTGTAAATTACGCACATCTGCTTCCTCCCCGGTGTAGAGGGAGCGAACGCATACGGTATATTTTCAGAACAAAGTATTTGATCGATAACTCCGAACCTCCTGCTGGGTAAAGGGATTTTTATAAACACATTATAAAAAGTTTCTAAGACTCACCTGTGGATTCCAATGTTCTTCCTTTACTAATCTCAATAAAAGATAGTCCTCCAGCATTTACACCTATCCCATCCTCTCTACATGCTACCAGATATACTTCAGTATTATTGACAATGTTTGAATGGTTGTTAACTCATCCATTAAAATTAAGGTGGTAGATGAAAGATACAATACCTAACAAAACTAAAAACTTCTAGAACAAACCAAACATGTATATATTACAACCATTACACTGTCTCCTGTAAACATGATTATAACTATTATAATACTGCCCTCATATGCAAAAATACAGCTACTATAATACTGCCCCTATATACAAGAATATAACTATTATAGTGCTGCTCCTATATACAAGAATATAACTACTATAATACTGCTCCTATATACAAGAATATAACTACTATAATACTGCTCCTATATACAAGAACATAACTACTATAATACTGCTCCTATATACAAGAATATAACTACGATAATACTGCTCCTATATACAAGAATATAACTACTATAATACTGCTCCTATATACAAGAATATAACTACTATAATACTGCTCCTATATACAAGAATATAACTACGATAATACTGCTCCTATATACAGGAATATAACTACTATAATACTGCTCCTATATATAAGACTATAACTGCTATAATACTGCTCCTATATACAAGAATATAACTACGATAATACTGCTCCTATATACAAGAATATAACTACTATAATACTGCTCCTATATACAAGAATATAACTACTATAATACTGCTTCTATATACAAGAATATAACTACTATAATACTGCTCCTATATACAAGAATATAACTACTATAATACTCCTATATACAAGAATATAACTACTATAATACTGCTCCTATATACAAGAATATAACTACTATAATACTGCTCCTATATACAAGAATATAACTACTATAATACTGACTCCTATATACAGGCATATAACTACTATAATACTGCTCCTATATACAAGAATATAATTACTATAATACTGCTCCTATATAAAAGAATATAACTACTATAATACTGCTCCTATATACAAGAATATAACTACCATAATACTGCTCCTATATACAAGAATATATCTACTATAATACTGCTCCTATATACAAGAATATAACTACTAGAATACTGCTCCTATATACAAGAATATAACTACTATAATACTGCTCCTATATACAAGAATATAACTACTATAATACTGCTCCTATATACAAGAATATAACTACTATAATACTGCTTCTATATACAAGAATATAACTACTATAATACTGCTCCTATATACAAGAATATAACTACTATAATACTGCCTCCTATATACAAGACTATAACTACTATAATACTGCTCCTATATACAAGAATATAACTACTATAATACTGCTCCTATATACAGGAATATAACTACTATAATACTGCTCCTATATACAAAATTATAACTACTTTGGACAGGAATATCAGGCAATAGAATTATATAACTGAATAGAATTTCTCTCGGTCGTGTATTATTTTTTATTGCTATCGTGTTGGGATTTACATCAGGATAAGTAATATAGACAGCGCTGCCTGGATATCAAAACATGAGAATAAAATCCAGTAAATGTAGAGAAATAATGCATTTTGTGTAATAACATTTAGAATTATGGGCCCTTGGGGTTGGGGTTGCGGCCCCGCGGTCAGAGGGGGCGGTGGCTTGATGTGTCGGATATTGTACTGGAATCCATTACGGCTCGATGCGCTCTTCTCAATGATACTCGGAGGATTTTAACCCCCCCACATCCATCCAGGATCACTGGTGCCTGAAATCATGTCTGATCCTAAATAGAATCCCCCCGTCTGGAGCTGATTAATGATTCCTATCTGTCTGTGTTATTAAGCCGCCAGAGTTTGGGTTTTAATTATACTGATTATATAATGAATTTAGAAATAATTGCCTGCAGTTCGCTAGAAGTTATCCATTACCGATAATGGCTGATTGCAAAGGGCATTGTATCAGGAGGCTGTGTACTGTTTACTCAAGGGTTTCTAGAAAGTTCTAGGGAAAAAAAACATAATTTTTTTTTTTTTTTTAGTCACCTGCAATGTTATCCCCCACACCTCTAGGTGGCGCACACAAAATAACACAACAGGGACATGATGAGCACAATTACATTGTTTTGTGGGTAAACCTTAAAGGGGTACTCCGCCCCTAGACATCTTATCGCCTATCCAAAGGTAAGGGGATAAGATGTCTGATCGCGGGGGTCCTGCCGCTGAGGACCCCAATGATCTCCGTCCTGCATCTGTCGTTCGTTTAGAGCGTCGGGTGCAGCGACGAAGGCTTGTGACGTCACGGTCGCACCCAGCTCATGACGTCACTGCCACACCCCCTCAATGCAAGTCTATAGGAGGGGGCGTGACTGCCGTCACGCCCCCTCCTATAGACTTGCATTGAGGGGGTGTGGCCATGACAGCACATGGCTGTGACATTACCAGCCTCCGCCCCGCATCGCCAGTCATTCGGCACGGAGCAAAGTTTGCTCCATGCATCAGATGTCTGGGGTGCCACAGCCGCGATCACGGGAGTCCCCAGTGGCGGGACCCCCGCGATCAGACATCTTATCCCCTATCCTTTGGATAGGGGATAAGATGTCTAAGGGTGAAGTACCCCTTTAATGCGGTTGGTGATCAGCAAACGTTTGAAAAGTTTTTTGTTTTTTTTTGGGCAGGTTCACTAAATTTCTGCAAAAACATATTGTCCGGACCAAACTAGTTTTGAATCAAACCTGAACTTTACCAATAGCCCTAAATCTCATGTAGAACACCAAACTCCTAAAAACCCTATATATAACACTGTGAGGTCACCTAGGAGGATATCTATAGAATTTTATGCTGTTTTTAAGGCAAACTTAAGGTTAAAGGTGTCATTCAACATAAGGTGACTTTTGTTAATGACTTTTGTCATGTGGGGACGGAACGCTCCCTTCCTGTGGCCTGCCGGGGCCCCATACAGGAAATCGCAGGGGGTCCCAGAGGTCGGATCCGCCCCCCCCCTGTGAACTATAACTGATCCCCTATCATTCGCATATGGATCACGGGGGGTTCGACCTCTGGGACCTCTTTAAGTGAATGCGAAATTGTCACAAATCACACCAGAAATCACACTTTGTCTACATTTAGGCTGCTGTGCAATTCATGAAGAAGTGCACTCTTTTTGATAAATGTGGGCGGAGTACACAGGAGATTCGCCCAGGCAAATGGGGGGTAAAAAGATCTTGATTTACACAGACAATGATAAATTCCCCCCCATAGTGTCTGTGTGATCCTACTCTTATCTGTGTTGTTCACTGCTCACTGTCCCTCACAGAGATCTTCACCTACTACCTGCTATTCCAAAATTTTCTGCTAAAGCTACATGCATAGAATCTTATTGTGGATCTGACATCACCCCTATACTGCCTCCTGATTGGCTGGGAGAGCTGTATAAAAGGCATTATGGTATTCCCTAAGGTCATGTGATCCTTTCTTCTACTCCTTTCTGCCATGTTGCTGATTCTATTTTAAGAGGTTGGCCTAAAACAAACTCCTGGAGGTTCAACCCCACCTTCCATAAATATACAGAATTTTTTTCCAACAAGGAACCAGACTGAAGTGATCAGCCGCCTTGTTATTCTTTGTAATGACATTCAGGTCTACTGCTCCTTTAACCCCCTGTGGAAGGGTGAAAGGGGTTGTCCCTAGATCATCTCTTTTTTTGGCTCCTCAAATGATCAATTGATCAAATAATTTCCCACCAATCTGCAGGGAAGTGTTCAGTTTCCCTGCAGCACCACCACAGGTGACATGAAGCATTACACCGTTCTCATTGAAATGAATAGGCTGTCTATGTAGTGTACAGACATTATGGGTCCTCCAGGGCAGGAGACGCTCTTTGTCGTAGCTCTGCTCTCCAGCACACAGATGAAGACGCGCTCATATCTGTAATACCGCCATACTGAACAGCCGTAATGGCGGATATTATGTCTCATCATATTTTCCGGCATTTGCCGGATTCTCTCCTCCTCTCCGGAGCCTCGGGAGGACATTAAGCCGTCATCCTTCATAGACCCGCTGTAGCTTTTAGGTTTCATATTTTACCATTTTAATTCATTATTTTTAATACTGTACATTTCTTTCTTTAGAAACCCAATCTGAAGGAACGAGCTTGTAAAACCTTCCTCGCTAACCGGACGACGTTCTGTGCAAATCAGTAATGTTCGGATCGGAGCATTATACCTCATTACCAGAGCCGGAGTTATATGGCACATATGTTCCCAGAACGGAAATAGGAGACCCATAAAGTCATTATATGAGGAGCAGAACTGCAGGACTGGTTAGAGGGAATTCATCCAAAAAATCGAAATGGCAGAGTAGAGAGGGGGGATCAGCAAAGATCTAGACTATGGTGCCAGGGTTTGACCCTATCACACACACTCACCATCACTAGTCCTACAGCACCATCTATTTTATGCCAGCTAAGCTGCATTCCAGTAATTTCATTACTGTAACTGGGTCATATGATCACTGGTCTCACTCACAGTGTTTAATATGGCAAAGGAAGTGAGGAGTCCTATGTCAACTGACATCCTATGAACTACAGGATGAAATCATCAGATCCCTCCTGCAATCTTCCAGCTCTATCTGTATACTGCTGCTGCAATCTCTTTGGGATCAGGAAATATAGTAGTTATACACCTCCCCTCCAGATCTATCTGTATACTGCTGCTATCTCTATGGGATCAGGATATATAGTAGTTATACACCTCCCCTCCAGCTCTATCTATATACTGCTGCTATCTCTATGGGATCAGGATATATAGTAGTTATACACCTCCCCTCCAGCTCTATCTGTATACTACTGCTATCTCTATAGGATCAAGATATATAATTGTTATACACCTCCCCTCCAGCTCTATCTGTATACTGCTGCTATCTCTATGGGATCAAGATTTATAATAGTTATACACCTCCCCTCCAGCTCTTTCTGTATACTGCTGCTATCTCTATGGGATTAGGATATATAGTAGTTATACACCTCCCCTCCAGCTCTATCTATATACTGCTGCTATCTCTATGGGATCAGGATATATAGTAGTTATACACCTCCCCTCCAGCTCTATCTGTATACTGCTGCTATCTCTATGGGATCAAGATTTATAATAGTTATACACCTCCCCTCCAGCTCTTTCTGTATACTGCTGCTATCTCTATGGGATCAGGATATATAGTAGTTATACACCTCCCCTCCAGCTCTATCTGTATACTGCTGCTATAGGATTTGAAAATATATTGTAGTTATATATCTCCATTGATTTTAAGCTTTTTTTTTTTTTTTTATGTTTGTTTTTTTGCTGGGATTTTCCCCATATAGTGCTATTTTACCACAATTGTGCAAATTACATTTTTCATTTGTCATTTTTACAGGAAAAACAGGCCAAATGCAGTAATAATTTGATGATCAAACAAAGCCTAAAACATCAAATCTTCATAAAACATCTTCATTTGGGGTTATAGGTTAAATCACTTACACAACAAACTTTGAATGAGAAATTGCTTCAAAACTGCACATAATGTGAACTGACCTCAACCCAGTTCCCCTGAGTGACCTCCAACACCAGCAGCCTAAAATGATGACCAGGTGCAGTGATAAGACTCCACCCCCTCTCCCTGCAAAGCCACATCTATTTATTTATCGATTTATTAAAACCGATTTATTAAAACCTGTGCAGAGGAAAAGGTGCCCAGTTGCCCATAGCAACCAATCAGATCGCTGCTTTCATTTTTAAAAGGGCTCTGGAGAACTTGCATGCTCATACATTACATGGAGAACCCATTGATATTGATGGCAATGGTGTAATACCTTATTTTTCCTGTGGAGGCACTGCAGAGGAACTGACCTGATGAACTCCTGCCCAGACTAAGGCTGGGTTCACCGCATGGTGAAAACCGCATACATGGCAAAAATGACTGTGCAAAAGGGGAAACCTCCTAAAACAGTGGCCTCCAAACTGTGGACCTCCAGATGCAAAACTAAAGAACCAGCAAAATCATTCTGCATGGGGAGTGTGAATAGCAATTCCTTCTATCATCCTATACTAGTGTTTCCTAACCAGGGGTGCTTCCAGGGGTTGCAAGACTACAACTCCCAGCCCATCATGCCCGGACAGCCACAGGCACATGCAACATATGGAGGCACTCTGGTTGTGAAACACAGCTCTAAGCATTGCTGTTGGTCTCCCATTCACTGCCCAGACCATGATACCTGCTGCTTAGCATGCTGGGAGTTGTAGTTTTGTAACAGCTGGAGGTTTACTGGTTGGAAAACACTGCTCTGAGCATTGCTGTTGGTCTCCCATTCACTGCCCAGACCATGATACCTGCTGCTTAGCATGCTGGGAGTTGTAGTTTTGTAACAGCTGGAGGTTTACTGGTTGGAAAACACTGCTCTGAGCATTGCTGTTGGTCTCCCATCCACTGCCCAGACCATGACACCTGCTTCTTAGCATGCTGGGAGTTGTAGTTTTGTAACAGCTGGAGGTTTACTGGTTGGAAAACACTGCTCTGAGCATTGCTGTTGGTCTCCCATTAACTGCCCAGACCATGACACCTGCTTCTTAGCATGCTGGGAGTTGTAGTTTTGCAACAGCTGGAGGCACAGTGGTGGGAAACACTGCTCTGAGCATTGCTGTTGGTCTCCCATCCACTGCCCAGACCATGATACCTGCTGCTTAGCATGCTGGGAGTTGTAAATTTGCAGCAGCTGGAGGCACCCTGGTTGGGAAACAGTGTGGCCATATCAAGGCTGAGTATTTTTCGGTTGTTTTTAAGTTACATTACAGCAATGTATTCATCACGCCTGAAATCCTTCGCCCTGGAGCCAAGCAGAAATTAACTCTCCTCCTTTTATGGAGTGTTCGGAATATGGCTCCCGCTGCAGAAAACATAATGTTTGATTTAAAAACTAAAAGATGGAGGACGATTTTTTGGGTTATTACGAGGATGTATGGGAGCGGGAGGGGGGACGGGGGGTTGTAGACATTAGCTGGATCACATGTTGCATTTATGTCTTCCATTGCCATAAAGTCATTTCTGAGTGAGCGCGTCTTATCGCCTCGATGTCCTCTTCGTACTTACTTACTCTGTGACTTCTAAATATCTCTTCAGTCTGGATGTCATAGAACTCCTGCTCAAAAACTAGCAGAGATCGGTAAGACTATATCTATGAATTACTGCAGCGCAGTAAAGTGCAGCCCCAGTGTAAAAAAGCACTCCGGAATAGCATAGGTTGTTATCATTAGACAATATTGTAAAGGGTTCTTGTGTATGCCTTGTGCTTACCTGTTTTAGCTGACATGGCAGGCATGGGGTTTAAAGGGGTACTCCGCCCCTAGACATCTTATCCCCTATCTAAAGGATAGGGGATAAGATGTCAGATCGCCGGGGTCCCGCTGCTGGGGACCCCTGGGATCTCGGCTGCGGCACCCCGCTATCATTACTGCACAGAGCGAGTTCGCTCTGCGTGTAATGACGGGCGATACAGGGTCCGGAGCATCATTATGTCACGGCTCCGCCCCCTCGTGATGTCACGGCCCGCCCCCTCAATACAAGTCTATGGGAGGGGGCGTGGCAATCGCCACGCCCCCTGCCATAGACTTGCATTAAGGGGACGGGCTGTGATGTCATGAGGGGGCGGAGCCATGATGTCACGCTGCTCCGGCTCCTGTATCGCCCGTCATTATGCACAGAGTGAACCCGCTCTGTGCAGTATTGATAGCGCGGTGCCGCAGCGGCGATCTCGGGGGTCCCCAGCAGCGGGACCGCGGCGATCTAACATCTTATCCCCTATCCCGTACCCCTTTAAGCCTTCTTGATTCTATTTTAGAACAGAAATGATCTCCTAACGCTGCCTCCATCTCCCATGAATCCTCTGGTTTTGCAGAGAGAGGGGGTGGAGTCAGATCACTGCACCTGGTTATCTAATTAGGCTGCTGGCGCTGGAGGTCACCCAGGGGGAAATGATTAGACACATAAGTGGGTTGGGGGTCAGTTCACACTATGTGCAGAATTGACACAGTTTCTTATTCAGAGGGTGTTTTAATAATTTTGATAATAGTCAAATATAGTAGACATGTGTATACCGGTCCTTAATGCAGGACATTTCATAGACAGCCTACACAGGGCTGGGGACTGCAGCATAGAGTGAATAAGAGTTCAGGGACAGCTTGTCCAGTGGAGATCAGACAGGGACAGCTTGTCCAGTGGAGATCAGGCAGGGACAGCTTGTCCAGTGGAGATCAGGCAGGGACAGCTTGTCCAGTGGAGATCAGGCAGGGACAGCTTGTCCAGTGGAGATCAGGCAGGGACAGCTTGTCAAGTGGAGATCAGGCAGGGACAGCTTGTCCAGTGGAGATCAGGCAGGGACAGCTTGTCCAGTGGAGATCAGGCAGGGACAGCTTGTCCAGTGGAGATCAGGCAGGGACAGCTTGTCCAGTGGAGATCAGGCAGGGACAGCTTGTCCAGTGGAGATCAGGCAGGGACAGCTTGTCCAGTGGAGATCAGGCAGGGACAGCTTGTCCAGTGGGTGCACCAGCGATCCTCATATATGAGGGGGCAGAATATGGAGCCCCACTGTGCTCAAGGGGGTAAAGAGACGTCTCTACATGGATCAGAAGTGCTGTGTGCCAATAAAAATAGAGTCCATCTTATTTGACAGTAACACTTTAAGGACACTTTAAGACCGTACTAAAGATCCTCACTCCTGTGCTTAAAGGGGTACCCCGCCCCTAGACATCTTATCCCCTATCCAAAGGATAGGGGATAAGATATCTGATCGCGGGGGTCCCCCTGCTGCACCCAGCGCCAGAGGCACAGGGCGCCACGGCCACGCCCCGCTCGTGAGGTTACGGCAACGCCCCCTCAATGCAAGTCTACGGGAGGGGGCGTGACGGATGTCACGCCCCCTCCCGTAGACTTGCATTGAGGGGGTGTGGCCGTGACATCACAAGCAGGGCGTGACCGTGATGTCACACGCCTCCGCCCCGCATCACCAGTCATCCAGCATGGAGCAAAGTTTGCACCGTGCAACAGATGTCTGGGGTGCCACAGCCGAGATCGCGGGGGTCCCCAGCGGCGGGACCCCCCGCGATTAGACATTTTATCCACTATCCTTTGGATAGAGGATAAGATGTCTAGGGGCGGAGTATCCCTTTAACCACTGTGCCCACCCTTAAAGGGAATTTTAAATTTAATTAAATTGGTGCCTGAAAGTTAAACAGATTTGTAATCCTTCCAGTACTTATTAGCTGCTGAATACTACAGAGAAAAGTATTTTCTTTTTGGAACACAGAGCTCTCTGCTGACATCATGACCACAGTGCTCTCTGCTGACATCTCTGTGCATTTTAGGAAAGGTCCAGAGCAGCATATGTTTGCTATGGGGATTTTCTCCTACCCTGGACAGTTCTTTCTCCTACCCTGGACAGAGATGTCAGCAGAGAGCACTGTGCTCGTGATGTCAGCAGAGAGCTCTGTGTTCCAAAAAGAAAAGAATTCCCTCTGTAGTATTCAGCAGCTAATAAGTACTGGAAGGATTAAGATTTTTTAATAGAAGTAATTTACAAATCTGTTTAACTTTCTGGCACCAGGTCTGGCACCCCTTTAATCTCAGCCTGTACACCACCATGAGGTTTAACATGGACCTGTCATAAAAAATAAATATTTGACTTGTCCTACAGAAGTCAGAAGTTTGATCAGTCGGGTCTGAGCACTCAGGGAAGAGACGCACACGGCTGAGCACTGAGCGCTGAGCGGCTGAGCACATCACGTTTTTGCCATACTGTTTTCAATCCGTTTTTCTAAAGAAAACCGTAAGGCAAAAAAACGGATGGAACAGTATGGAAAAAAGTAAACCGTATGCGTTTTTAAACAGTATACTGTTTTTAAAAGTGCATACAGTTCCGTCAGTTTTTATAGAAAAAAAAAACAGAAGTTTTTGAAAATGTTGTACATTTTTAATGGGAGGGGTCTTGGGTGGGGACTTTGGGATGCAAATGCGCATGTGCAAAGTAAAAACGTATACGTTTTTCCCATATGGAACCGTATACATGTGCGTTTCCCATTGACGTCCATGTTAAAAAAAAAAGTATGCGGTTGAAGTACGGTTTTTAAACCGGAGACAAAATCGTGGTCAAACACGCAACCGCATAAGTTTTTTTTTAACATGGACGTCAATGGGAAACGCACATGTATACGGTTCCATACGGGAAAAACGTATACGTTTTTACTTTGCACATGCGCATTTGCATCCTAAAGTCCCCACCCAAAACCCCTCCCATTAAAAATGGACAAAATTTTCAAAAACTTTTGGTTTTTTTTTTCTATAAAAACTGACGGAACTGTATGCACTTTTAATAACAGTATACTGTTTAAAAACGTATACGGTTTACTTTTTTCCATACTGTTCCATCCGTTGTTTTGCCAATACGGTTTTCTTTAGAAAAATGGATTGAAAACAGTATGGCAAAAACGTGATGTGAACCCAGCCATAGGCAGAGTTGGGAGATAAGAGGCTTCTCCTGGCTCAATCTAGTGATTGGTCGGGGGGTGAACACTCAGACCTTTTAATATGTCTCTACAACTTATCAAAAGTAGTTTTATTTTTATTAGATTGCCCATTCAATATTCTCTTTTAAGCAAATTTGGTCTACCATAACTTACCTGCAACTTTCATCTTACTCGTGAACAGCCAAACCACATGCAACCCCTATCATATTGATTATACATTTAAAGGGGTACTCTAGTGGAAAACTAATTTTTTTTAAATTTTATTTATGAACTGGTGCCAAAAAGTTAAACAGATTTGTAAATGACTTCTATTAAAACATCTTTATCCTTCCAGTGCTTATTAGCAGCTGTATGCTACAGAGGAATTTTTTATTTATTTTTTGTCTTGTCCACAGTGCTCTCTGCTGACACCTCAGTCCGTATCAGGAACTGTCCAGAGCAGCATAGGTTTGCTATGAGGATTTTCTCCTGCTCTGGACAGTTCCTTATATGGGCATTAGGTGTCTGCAGAGAGTGGATAAGACAAAAAGGAAATTCAAAAAGAAAAGAATTTCCTCTGTAGCATACAGCTCCTAATAAGTACTGGAAGGATAAAGATTTTTTAATAAAGTCATTTACAAATCTGAAAAAATAGAATATTAGTCCTCAGCTCAATATCAGAAAAAAGATTAATGGGGGATGTCTGGTATCAATAATAGAGAAAAAAACACAATTAATGTATAAATGGTATTTAATAAATATTAAATAGTGCGTTCCCGCAGGGCCCTACGGTAGCGCACAATTAGTTAAAAAAGAAATATAAAATACAACAAGTAGTTACACTACAGAGCGAGTGTATCTATTAAGGCTAACAGCCGTATAATGATACACTGGATGATACACTGGGTGATGATGTGTTACTCTGATCAGAATGATAGTAAATTCAGTGTGCACAAAAATAAAAATAAAAATAAAACGTTCCTCCTGGAAAGAAAAATAGTTTGATAGAAAAAATGGATGATACAAGAAAAATAAGTCCTGAAAAATAAGTCCTGAAAATGAAAAGTGACAGTCCTGTAAATGATGGAATTATGACCTGTAGGATGGATCCTATAAAAATAATGTCCTGCAAAAAATAATGTCCTGCAAAAAATCGTATACTGTATATGATGATACCATATGAATTGTTTGAATAGTGGATATTGCAATTAAATCGCTGTTGCCGGTTTCTCCACTCCACAGCCTACAGATAGAAATAAAGTCACTGGCACGATTGTGCCACTCACCGCACCGCTGGTGGACAGATGGACGATGGACGAATAAGCTCTAGCCGGGGCGGCGTGATGGTCGCGGGATATACAGCCGTTTTCACCGGCGAGCTGTCCCTTGGCGTCAGGTGTACTCTAGCCGGGGCGGAGTGTTGGTCGCAGAATATCCAGCCGCTCTCACCGGCGAGTTAACTCTTGGCGTCTGACGTAGCAGGTCAGCTGATGGCAGGTCAGCTGACCTTGTGCGGGAGGTTAGTTGGTGCTAAATGATGTTGTATAGTAATACTGCATGCAGATAGAGATGTTGATCCAATGGTGGAGGGTTCTACACCGGTTCAGCAGATGAGTTTAAGTACCGGACCATGTAATGAATGGATAGTGGATGAAATCTCTCCAGAGAGGAACTATCCGATAGATGCTTGTATAACCGCAGCTGTAGTGTGAACTAGACCAATAAAAGAGGCTCAATCTCAGTCACCACTATCCATTCATTACATGGTCCGGTACTTAAACTCATCTGCTGAACCGGTGTAGAACCCTCCACCATTGGATCAACATCTCTATCTGCATGCAGTATTACTATACAACATCATTTAGCACCAACTAACCTCCCGCACAAGGTCAGCTGACCTGCCATCAGCTGACCTGCTACGTCAGACGCCAAGAGTTAACTCGCCGGTGAGAGCGGCTGGATATTCTGCGACCAACACTCCGCCCCGGCTAGAGTACACCTGACGCCAAGGGACAGCTCGCCGGTGAGAACGGCTGTATATCCCGCGACCATCACGCCGCCCCGGCTAGAGCTTATTTGTTCATCGTCCATCTGTCCACCAGCGGTGCGGTGAGTGGCACAATCGTGCCAGTGACTTTATTTCTATCTGTAGGCTGTGGAGTGGAGAAACCGGCAACAGCGATTTAATTGCAATATCCACTATTCAAACAATTCATATGGTATCATCATATACAGTATACGATTTTTTGCAGGACATTATTTTTTGCAGGACATTATTTTTATAGGATCCATCCTACAGGTCATAATTCCATCATTTACAGGACTGTCACTTTTCATTTTCAGGACTTATTTTTCAGGACTTATTTTTCTTGTATCATCCATTTTTTCTATCAAACTATTTTTCTTTCCAGGAGGAACGTTTTATTTTTATTCTTATTTTTGTGCACACTGAATTTACTATCATTCTGATCAGAGTAACACATCATCACCCAGTGTATCATCCAGTGTATCATTATACGGCTGTTAGCCATAATAGATACACTCGCTCTGTAGTGTAACTACTTGTTGTATTTTATATTTCTTTTTTAACTAATTGTGCGCTACCGTAGGGCCCTGCGGGTACGCACTATTTAATATTTATTAAATACCATTTATACATTAATTGTGTTTTTTCTCTATTATTGATACCAGACATCCCCCATTAATCTTTTTTCTGATATTGAGCTGAGGACTAATATTCTATTTTTTCACTTTTCTGCATCTCTCTGTGGGGGAGAGTTTTTAGTTAACCTCGCTCATTTTTCTGTGGTTGAGCTACACATATCTACATTTCCCTAATTTACAAATCTGTTTAACTTTCTGGCACCAATGGATGAAAAAAAAAAATGTTTTCCACTGGAGTACCCCTTTAAAGGGGTACTCCGCCCCTAGACATCCTATCCCCTATCCAAAGGATAGAGGATAAGATGTCATATCTCCGGGGTCCCGCTGCTGGGGACCCCGGGTATCGCTGCTGCAGCACCCCGCTATCATTACTGCGCAGAGCGAGATCGCTCTGAACGTAATGATGGGCAATACAGGGGCCGGAGCATCGTTACTTCACGGCCCGCCCCGTAAATACAAGTCTATGGGAGGGGGCGTGGCGGTCGTTACGCCCCCTTCCATAGACTTGCATTAAGGGGACGGGCCGTGATGTAATGAGGGGCGGAGCCATTACGAACTCGCTCTGCGCAGTAATGATGGCGGGGGGCCGCAGCAGCGATCCCTGGGGTCCCCAGCAGCGGCGATCTAACATCTTATCCCCTATCCTTTAGATAGGGGATTAGATGCCAGGGGCAGAGTACCCCTTTAACTCATGTCCAGGCAGAATCTATGAATGCTGATCAACATGGCAAATCCTTGACTTATAAAGAGTGCACTCAGGAATAGAAACCCCCCTGTGGAGGAAACCTCTAGGGAAACCATGGGTGAAGGATTGTCCTTAATGGGGTACTCCGCTATAAAAAAATGTTGTTTTTATTTATTTATTTTTTTAAATCAACTGATGCCAGAAAGTTACACAGATTTGTAAATTACTTCTATTTAAAAATCGTAATCCCTCCAGTACTTATCAGCTGCTGTATGCTCCACAGAAAGTTCTTTCTAGTCTGACCACAGTGCATTCTACTGACACCTCTGTCCATGTCAGGAACTGTCCAGAACAGGAGAGGTTTGCTATGGGGATTTGCTCCTATTCTGGACAGTTCCTGACACGGACAGAGGTGTCAGCAGAGAGCACTGTGGTCAGACAGAAAGGACATTCAAAAAAGAAAAGAACTTCTTGTGGAGCATACATCAGCTGATAAGTACTGGAAGGATTAAAATTTTTAAACAGAAATTATTTACAAATGTTTTCCAGCGAGTATCCCCTTTAATGTCATCCTGTTCCAAAATTTGACACAGTACCAGATGAACAATGATATATACAGTATATATATATACATATATATATATATATAATCAGATATAAAAAAATGTATTAAAACAGGGCGAGCAGGAAAAAAAGTCAGAAAGTTACATCTCTTCCTAAACCCCACTCTCCTCTTAGTAATACACTAGGCACACAAATATTTTTCCTTTTTAAAACAGCAGTGCTTAAATGGGGTATTCTGGGATTTTGTTTTTATTTGACTATGCTACAGGGTCTGTAAAGTTAGTGTAGTTCATAATATAGTGTCTGTACCTGTGTTTGATGGCTGGTCTTCCAATTCTTATGTGTGTTTGCCCCGATGTTCATTTTTAGAAGCTTACAAAATGAGTGTTGTCTCAGGCTTTTCCTAGGTGGCAGTGCGGCCTGAGACATTACCTCACTAGTCAGGTGTTGAAAGGGAGCGTGTCTGTGCTTCAATGGATGGAGTGACCGTGTGGGAGGGAGATTATTCTCCACAGGGCTGCAGGGAATTATATTTTCCAGCACAGAACACATGGAAGGGAGCCTTGCTGTGCTGCAATGAGTGGGGTGACCAATGTGTGGGAGGGAGAAAAGTGACCTCACACTTACAAAAAAGGAATCATGGGGCGTGTAGTTGGAGGGGGGGAACTCCAACAGGAAATCGCCATTGCAAAAAAGAAAACTGCAGCGTCATGGTGGACTTACAATGCAGCCATTTAGCCCCAAGACAAGCACGGTTCCTTCCTAAGCATGTCCATTACTGTCTGACTAAATTCATCTTATGGTGGAGAACCCCTTTAAATCTATACCACCCTACAGGCAAGACTGCAGCAGCTATAGGCTGCAATTGTTCAACCTTCAGTATGTATGGAGGGAAAAATACAACCCCCATCATCTCCAGAAGACATTTGTACCACCCTCAGCATCTCTGGAGGATGATAATTATGTGACCCCCCCCCCATCTGACTAACTCCAAACTCATCTATAGACCACAAATTCTCATCCCACCGCAGTTCTCCCTGATATAAAATGAAAATGATTTATTCATCCATTTTGTTTTATAGGTAAACACCTCGGGATGTGATTATCGGCTTCAGTAAGTAAAAAAAAAAAAAATCTTTCATTATTCCAGGTACTCAGTACGAGTTCATCAACATTTTTACTAGGTTATCGCTTCCTGCATTTGGCGCATTATTACGGGGGCACACACCACTTCATCACAAGGAGACACAAGGAGACAGGAGGCCAGAGTCTTAAAAACTTAGCCGAATGGGCAAAAACAGGTGTAAACCATGGCATCTAAGACAGTGGTCTCAAACTGTGGCCCTCCAGATGTTGCAAAACTACAACTCTCAGCATGCTAAGCGGCAGGTATCATGGTCTGGGCAGTGGATGGGAGACCTACAATAATGCTTAGAGCTGTATTTTTCAAACAGCATGCCTAAAGAGGTTGCAAGCCTCAAACTTCCAGCATGCCCAAAACAGCCAACGGCAACATCTGGAGGGTCACAGTTTGAGACCACTGAAAGCCCTCCTGGTTTCCACCCTTTAACCCCACTACTATCTCTGAAAGTGGTCTCAAAGTAGGTGGGGAATGGCCCAGTGGACCAAGAGATGCTTTTGCCGAGAAATAAGGGGTCTGACATAGGTCCAGGTAGGTGCTGCTATATACAGTGACCCCCCGACCTATGATGGCCCCAACATACGATCATTTCAGCATACGATCACTCTCAGAGGACATCGCATGTTGAAGGCAGCATCAACATACGATGCTTTTGTATGTCAGGGCCATCACATAAACGGCTATCCGGCCGCGCAGACTGCTTCAGCTCTCACTGGATAGCCGTTTACGGTGCCCCGTGTGCTCCGCTGACGATCACTTACCTGTCCTCGGGGCTCCGTAGCGTACTCCTCAGGATCCCCTGCATCGCCGGCGCTCTCCATCGCCGTCATCACGTCGCCGCGCACGCCGTCCCGTCATCCAATAGGAGCGGCGTGTGTAGTGACGTGACGGCGGCGACGGAGAGCGACATTCCCCGGCAGCAGAGACCTTCCCGGAGCGTTGAGGACAGCGATGGAAGGCGACGTCCAGGGCAGCGGTGACGGTCCGGAGTGGCGGGGACAGGTGAGTATAACCTCCAATATCAGTGGTCTTCAACCTGCGGACCTCCAGATGTTGCAAAACTACAACTCCCAGCATGCCCGGACAGCCGTTGGCTGTCCGGGCATGCTGGGAGTTGTAGTTTTGCAACACCTGGAGGTCCGCAGGTTGTAGACCACTGTCCTATAGTTTACATTGCACGGATCCCTCAACATATGATGGTTTCAACAAACGATGGTCCATTTGGAACGGATTACCATCATATGTTGAGGGACCACTGTACTGATACTGACACAAGTACACCACAAGAAACCGGAATTCCCCGATACCATTTCTTTTAACCTTACAGAATCTGCAGCCAGCAGCGGTCTTTGCTCTTCAGTAGGTGTTCTCTCAGTAGGTCTTCACTTCTTTAAAGGGGTTATGCAGGAATAAACTTTATTTTATATATCAACTGACTCCAGAAAGTTAAACAGATTTTTAAATTACTTCTATAAAAAAAAAATTCTTAATCCTTTCAGTACTTATGAGCTGCTGAAGTTGAGTTGTTTTTTTCTCTCTAAGTCCTCTCTGATGACACCTGTCTCGGGTACTGTGCAGAATAGAAGCAAATCCCCATAGCAAACCTCTGTGCAGTTCCCGAGACAAGCAGAGATGTCAGCAGAGAGCACTGTTGCCAGACAGAAAAGAACAACTCAACTTCAGCAGCTGATAATTATTGGAAGGATTAAGATTTTTTAATAGAAGTCATTTACAAATCTGTTTAACTTCCTGAGCAAGTTGATATAAAGAAAAAAGTTTTTTCCTGGAATACCCCTTTAAGTATCTTTCCAGCATAGCTTCTCCTGACATAAACCATCTTAACACCGAATTAAAACTTGACTTGTTTTACACGAATAGATTCCGTACTAATCAGCTTCTACTACAGGGCTTCCCTACGTTAGGTGCTGCTATATACTGACATAAGTATACGGCATGAAGCCGGAATTCCCTGATGCCATATTGTTTAACTTTGCAGAAACTGAAGCCAAATACACAGAACTAAAATGCAACATATAGATGATACAGAAAGGAAAAACACATTTCACAGCAAATCAATAGATAAAAACAAAAGAAAACACACAAAAGATAACATGGAGGGAGCACAACATATTTCACCCGTCTTACGTGATGTTATACTGAGCCTAAACATGCAGAGGAATAGATACGACCGTCTTAATACTATTCAATAAAATGGTGATGGATCAAGTCATTAATTGTAACAGAGATAAATCCCTTGGCCATAAATCCATCCCTTTTACTATTCATTGATATAGAAAACAATAATCTGTTTGTGATGATGGGTGATGGGTGATGTATCATCTGAGATTAATCACACATCCCTGACATACATGGAAATTATAAATGCGCAAACTGCAAAGATACAAAGCAGACACCAGAATATACATTATAGTATTATTATTATTATTAATAATAATAATAATAATACACGTTATAGTATCAGTAATAAAAATAATACACATTATAGTATCAGTAATAAAAATAATACACATTATAGTATCAGTAATAATAATAATACACATTATAGTATCAGTAATAATAATCATACACATTATAGTATCAGTAATAAAAATACACATAATAGTATCAGTAATAATAATAATACACATTATAGTATCAGTAATAATAATACACATGATAGTATCAGTAATAATAATAATAATAATACACATTATAGTATCAGTAACAATAATAATAATAATACACATGATAGTATCAGTTATAATAATACACATTACAGTATCAGTAATAATGATAATAATACACATTATAGTATCAGTAATAATAATAATAGTAATAATAATACACGTTATAGTATCAGTAATAAAAATAATACACGTTATAGTATCAGTAATAAAAATAATACACATTATAGTATCAGTAATAATAATAATACACATTATAGTATCAGTAATAAAAATAATACACATTATAGTATCAGTAATAATAAAAATAATACACATTATAGTATCAGTAATAATAATAATACACATAATAGTATCAGTTATAATAATACACATTACAGTATCAGTAATAATGATAATAATACACATAATAGTATCAGTAATAATAATACACATTATAGTATCAGTAATAATAATAATACACATAATAGTATCAGTAATAATAATAATACACATAATAGTATCAGTAATAATAATAATAATACACATTATAGTATCAGTAATAATAATAATAATACACATTATAGTATCAGTAATAATAATAATACACATAATAGTATCAGTAATAATAATACACATAATAGTATCAGTAATAATAATAATAATACACATTATAGTATCAGTAATAATAATAATAATACACATTATAGTATCAGTAATAATAATAATAATACACATTATAGTATCAGTAATAATAATAAAAATACACATAATAGTATCAGTAATAATAATAATACACATAATAGTATCAGTAATAATAATAATACACATAATAGTATCAGTAATAATAATAATATACACATAATAGTATCAGTAATAATAATAATACACATTATAGTATCAGTAATAATAATACACATAATAGTATCAGTAATAATAATAATAATAATACACATAATAGTATCAGTAATAATAATAATAATACACATTATAGTATCAGTAATAATAATAATAATACACATTATAGTATCAGTAATAATAATAATACACATTATAGTATCAGTAATAATAATAATAATACACATTATAGTATCAGTAATAATAATAATAATACACATAATAGTATCAGTAATAATAATAATACACATAATAGTATCAGTAATAATAATAATACACATAATAGTATCAGTAATAATAATAATACACATTATAGTATCAGTAATAATAATACACATGATAGTATCAGTAATAATAATAATAATAATACACATTATAGTATCAGTAACAATAATAATAATAATAATACACATGATAGTATCAGTTATAATAATACACATTACAGTATCAGTAATAATGATAATAATACACATAATAGTATCAGTAATAATAATACACATTATAGTATCAGTAATAATAATAATAGTAATAATAATACACGTTATAGTATCAGTAATAAAAATAATACACGTTATAGTATCAGTAATAAAAATAATACACATTATAGTATCAGTAATAATAATAATAATACACATGATAGTATCAGTTATAATAATACACATTACAGTATCAGTAATAATGATAATAATACACATAATAGTATCAGTAATAATAATACACATTATAGTATCAGTAATAATAATAATAGTAATAATAATACACGTTATAGTATCAGTAATAAAAATAATACACGTTATAGTATCAGTAATAAAAATAATACACGTTATAGTATCAGTAATAATAATAATACGGTACACATTATAGTATCAGTAATAAAAATAATACACATTATAGTATCAGTAATAATAAAAATAATACACATTATAGTATCAGTAATAATAATAATACACATAATAGTATCAGTTATAATAATACACATTACAGTATCAGTAATAATGATAATAATACACATAATAGTATCAGTAATAATAATACACATTATAGTATCAGTAATAATAATAATACACATAATAGTATCAGTAATAATAATAATACACATAATAGTATCAGTAATAATAATAATAATACACATTATAGTATCAGTAATAATAATAATACACATAATAGTATCAGTAATAATAATAATAATAATAATAATAATAATAATAATAATACACATTATAGTATCAGTAATAATAATAATACACATTATAGTATCAGTAATAATAATAATACACATAATAGTATCAGTAATTATAATAATACACATAATAGTATCAGTAATAATAATAATAATACACATTATAGTATCAGTAATAATAATAATAATACACATTATAGTATCAGTAATAATAATAATACACATAATAGTATCAGTAATAATAATAATAATACACATTATAGTATCAGTAATAATAATAATAATACACATTATAGTATCAGTAATAATAATAATACACATAATAGTATCAGTAATAATAATAATAATACACATTATAGTATCAGTAATAATAATAATACACATAATAGTATCAGTAATAATAATAATAATAATAATAATAATACACATTATAGTATCAGTAATAATAATAATACACATAATAGTATCAGTAATAATAATAATAATAATAATAATAATAATACACATTATAGTATCAGTAATAATAATAATACACATAATAGTATCAGTAATAATAATAATACACATAATAGTATCAGTAATAATAATAATAATACACATTATAGTATCAGTAATAATAATAATACACATAATAGTATCAGTAATAATAATAATAATACACATTATAGTATCAGTAATAATAATAATAATACACATTATAGTATCAGTAATAATAATAATAATACACATTATAGTATCAGTAATAATAATAATAATATACATAATAGTATCAGTAATAATAATAATAATACACATAATAGTATCAGTAATAATAATAATACACATTATAGTATCAGTAATATTAATAATAATACACATTATAGTATCAGTAATAATAATAATAATACACATTATAGTATCAGTAATAATAATAATAATAATACACATTATAGTATCAGTAATAATAATAATAATACACATTATAGTATCAGTAATAATAATAATAATACACATAATAGTATCAGTAATAATAATAATAATATACACATAATAGTATCAGTAATAATAATAATAATACACATAATAGTATCAGTAATAATAATAATACACATTATAGTATCAGTAATAATAATAATAATACACATTATAGTATCAGTAATAATAATAATAATACACATAATAGTATCAGTAATAATAATAATACACATAATAGTATCAGTAATAATAATAATACACATAATAGTATCAGTAATAATAATAATACACATTATAGTATCAGTAATAATAATAATACACATAATAGTATCAGTAATAATAATAATACACATAATAGTATCAGTAATAATAATAATATACACATAATAGTATCAGTAATAATAATAATACACATAATAGTATCAGTAATAATAATAATACACATAATAGTATCAGTAATAATAATAATATACACATAATAGTATCAGTAATAATAATAATATACACATAATAGTATCAGTAATAATAATAATACACATTATAGTATCAGTAATAATAATACACATAATAGTATCAGTAATAATAATAATAATACACATAATAGTATCAGTAATAATAATAATACACATTATAGTATCAGTAATAATAATACACATTATAGTATCAGTAATAATAATAATAATAATACACATAATAGTATCAGTAATAATATTAATAATACACATAATAGTATCAGTAATAATAATAATACACATTATAGTATCAGTAATAATAATAATACACATTATAGTATCAGTAATAATAATAATACACATTATAGTATCAGTAATAATAATATACATTTTAGCAGTTTTTCCCACCCAGGGTGTCTACAGCTGTTGCACAACTACATCTCCCAGCCTTCGGCTGTCTGGGCATGCTGGGAGGTGTAGTTTTGCAACAGCTGGAGGCACCCTGGTTTGGAAACAGTATCAGTGGGGGAGATTTATAAAACCTGTCCAGAGGAAAAGTTACCCAGTTGCCCATAGCAGCCAATCAGATCGCTTCTTTCATTTTTTCACAGGCACTTTAAAAATGAAAGCAGCGATCTGATTGGTTGCTATGGGCAACTGGGCAGCTTTTCCTCTGGACGGGTTTTGATAAATCTCCCCCATTATGTTTATTATATGGGGAGGACCCAGCGCAAAAGTAAAATGTCTGCTGTACAACATGTAGTAGGAAGGACTCACCGTGCTTGGGTCGGGCGCCATTGTATAAGAACACTTCCTTCATAATCCAGGAAATATTCCAAGTGTAGAAGTTCAGAGGATTACTGGAGGAACTCTTCACATAGTGGAATCCTGGAAGAGACAAGAAGCATGTCAGAGAAGAATAGTGAGTGCAGCTCTGGAGTATAATACAGGATATAACTCAGGATCAGTACAGGATAAGTAATGTAATGTATGTACACAGTGACTTCACCAGCAGAATAGTGAGTACAGCTCTGGGGTATAATACAGGATATAACTCAGGATCAGTACAGGATAAGTAATGTAATGTATGTACACAGTGACCTCACCAGCAGAATAGTGAGTACAGCTCTGGAGTACAATACAGGAGATAACTCAGGATCAGTACAGGATAAGTAATGTAATGTATATACACAGTCACCTCACCAGCAGAATAGTGAGTACAGCTCTAGAGTATAATACAGGAGATAACTCAGGATCAGTACAGGATAAGTAATGTAATGTATGTACACAGTGACCTCACCAGCAGAATAGTGAGTACAGCTCTGGAGTATAATACAGGAGATAACTCAGGATCAGTACAGGATAAGTAATGTAATGTATGTACAGAGTGACCTCACCAGCAGAATAGTGAGTACAGCTCTGGGGTATAATACAGGATATAACTCAGGATCAGTACAGGATAAGTAATGTAATGTATGTATACAGTGACCTCACCAGCAGAATAGTGAGTACAGCTCTGGAGTATAATACAGGATATAACTCAGGATCAGTACAGGATAAGTAATGTAATGTATGTACACAGTGACCTCACCAGCAGAATAGTGAGTACAGCTCTGGAGTACAATACAGGAGATAACTCAGGATCAGTACAGGATAAGTAATGTAATGTATATACACAGTCACCTCACCAGCAGAATAGTGAGTACAGCTCTAGAGTATAATACAGGAGATAACTCAGGATCAGTACAGGATAAGTAATGTAATGTATGTACACAGTGACCTCACCAGCAGAATAGTGAGTGCAGCTCTGGAGTATAATACAGGAGATAACTCAGGATCAGTACAGGATAAGTAATGTAATGTATGTACACAGTGACCTCACCAGCAGAATAGTGAGTACAGCTCTGGAGTATAATACAGGATATAACTCAGGATCAGTACAGGATAAGTAATGTAATGTATGTACACAGTGACCTCACCAGCAGAATAGTGAGTACAGCTCTGGAGTATAATACAGGAGATAACTCAGGATCAGTACAGGATAAGTAATGTAATGTATGTACAGAGTGACCTCACCAGCAGAATAGTGAGTACAGCTCTGGGGTATAATACAGGATATAACTCAGGATCAGTACAGGATAAGTAATGTAATGTATGTATACAGTGACCTCACCAGCAGAATAGTGAGTACAGCTCTGGAGTATAATACAGGATATAACTCAGGATCAGTACAGGATAAGTAATGTAATGTATGTACAGAGTGACCTCACCAGCAGAATAGTGAGTAACTGTTACGCCTAGCGCTCCGGGTCCCCGCTCCTCCCCGGAGCGCTCACGGCGTCCTTCTCCCTGCAGCTCCCCGGTCAGCGCTGACCGGGAGCGCTGCTCTGCCATGGCCGTTGGGGATGCGATTCGCACAGCGGGACGCGCCCGCTTGCGAGTCGCATCCCAGGTCACTTACCCGTTCCCGTCTCCTGCGGTCATGTGCTGGCGCGCGCGGCTCCGCTCTCTAGGGCGCGCGCGCGCCAGCTCCCTGAGACTTAAAGGGCCAGTGCACCAATGATTGGTGCCTGGCCCAATTAGCTTAATTGGTTCCCACCTGTTCCCTGCTTATATCTAGTCTCCTCCCTTGCACTCCCTTGCCGGATCTTGTTGCCTTAGTGCCAGTGAAAGCGTTCTTTGTGTGTTATACCCTGTGTACCAGAACTATTGCTATCTCCCCTGACTACGAACCTTGCCGCCTGCCCCCGACCTTCTGCTACGTCCGACTTTGCTTCTGCCTACTCCCTTGTACCTCGCCTATCTTCAGCAGCCAGAGAGGTGCCGTTGCTAGTGGATACGACCTGGTCACTACCGCCGCAGCAAGACCATCCCGCTTTGCGGCGGGCTCTGGTGAAAACCAGTAGTGTCTTAGAACCGGTCCACTAGCACGGTCCTCGCCATCCCTCTCTGGCACAGAGGATCCACCTCCTGCCAGCCGGCATCGTGACAGTAGATCCGGCCATGGATCCCGCTGAAGTTCCTCTGCCTGTTGTCGCCGACCTCCCCACACTGGTCGCCCAGCAAGCCCGACAAATTGCCCAACAAGATCACCAGCTGTCGTACTTGACCACCATGACTCAGCAACTCCAGTCGCAGCTACAGCAGATTCAGTCTCAGCTACAGCAGCAGCAACCATCTCCTCCGCCAGCTCCTGCACCTCTTCCGCAGCGAGTGGCCACTCCTAGCCTCCGCCTGTCTTTGCCGGACAAATTTAATGGGGACTCTAAGTTTTGCCGTGGCTTCCTTTCCCAATGTTCCCTGCATCTGGAGATGATGTCGGATCAGTTTCCTACTGAAAGGTCTAAGGTGGCTTTCGTAGTCAGCCTTCTGTCTGGAAAAGCCCTGTCATGGGCCACACCGCTCTGGGACCGCGATGACCCTGTCACTGCCTCTGTACACTCCTTCTTCTCGGAAATTCGAAGTGTCTTTGAGGAACCTGCCCGAGCCTCTTCTGCTGAGACTGCCCTGCTGAACCTGGTCCAGGGTAATTCCTCCGTTGGCGAGTACGCCATACAATTCCGTACTCTTGCTTCTGAACTATCCTGGAATAATGAGGCTCTCTGCGCGACCTTTAAAAAAGGCCTATCCAGCAACATTAAGGATGTTCTGGCCGCACGAGAGACTCCTGCTAACCTGCATGAACTCATTCATCTAGCCACTCGCATTGACATGCGTTTTTCTGAGAGGCATCAAGAGCTCCGCCAGGAAAAGGACTTAGATCTCTGGACACCTCTCCCACAGTCTCCACTGCAATCTGCGCCTAGGCCTCCCGCCGAGGAGGCCATGCAAGTGGATCGGTCTCGCCTGACCCTGGAAGAGAGGAATCGCCGTAAGGAAGAGAATCTTTGTTTGTACTGTGCCAGTACTGAACATTTTCTGGTGGATTGCCCAATCCGTCCTCCACGTCTGGGAAACGCACGCTCGCACTCAGCTCTCGTGGGTGTGGCGTCTCTTGATGCCAAGTCGGCTTCTCCACGTCTCACGGTACCTGTTCGGATTTCCACTTCAGCCAGCTCTCCCCTCTCAGCCGTGGCCTGCCTGGACTCTGGAGCTTCTGGGAATTTTGTTCGGGACTCCTTTGTGAATAAATTCCGGATTCCGGTGACCCGTCTTGTCAAGCCACTCCACATTTCCGCGGTCAACGGAGCCAGGGTGGACTGTACCATACGTTTCCGCACGGAGCCCCTTCTTATGAGCATCGGATCTCACCACGAGAGGATTGAACTTTTGGTCCTCCCCAATTGCACCTCGGAAATTCTCCTTGGACTTCCCTGGCTTCAACTTCATTCCCCAACCCTGGATTGGTCCACTGGGGAGATCAAGAGTTGGGGGTCCTCTTGTTCCAAGAACTGTCTAAAACCGGTTCCCAGTAACCCTTGCCGTAACTCTGTGGTTCCTCCTGTATCTGGTCCCCCTAAGGTCATTAAGGACTCTGCCTGCCACAGGAAATGCCCCTCCCCCCCTCCCAGTTCCATCAGGCAAGCTTCTGTGTCCCCTCATGGCCCTCGTCCTGGTGTCACACTGCCCCGTGCCAGGTCCCGCCCTCTGCCCTCTCTCCCCATTCCTACTCCTGCGGTTCTGCCTGCCGTTGAGGAATCCCTCCATCCTTTCCCGGTGTCCTCATCCCAGGGGAGGCAGTTACCCGATAAAGAGAAGGGGAGACCTAAGGGGGGGGGGTACTGTTACGCCTAGCGCTCCGGGTCCCCGCTCCTCCCCGGAGCGCTCACGGCGTCCTTCTCCCTGCAGCTCCCCGGTCAGCGCTGACCGGGAGCGCTGCTCTGCCATGGCCGTTGGGGATGCGATTCGCACAGCGGGACGCGCCCGCTTGCGAGTCGCATCCCAGGTCACTTACCCGTTCCCGTCTCCTGCGGTCATGTGCTGGCGCGCGCGGCTCCGCTCTCTAGGGCGCGCGCGCGCCAGCTCCCTGAGACTTAAAGGGCCAGTGCACCAATGATTGGTGCCTGGCCCAATTAGCTTAATTGGTTCCCACCTGTTCCCTGCTTATATCTAGTCTCCTCCCTTGCACTCCCTTGCCGGATCTTGTTGCCTTAGTGCCAGTGAAAGCGTTCTTTGTGTGTTATACCCTGTGTACCAGAACTATTGCTATCTCCCCTGACTACGAACCTTGCCGCCTGCCCCCGACCTTCTGCTACGTCCGACTTTGCTTCTGCCTACTCCCTTGTACCTCGCCTATCTTCAGCAGCCAGAGAGGTGCCGTTGCTAGTGGATACGACCTGGTCACTACCGCCGCAGCAAGACCATCCCGCTTTGCGGCGGGCTCTGGTGAAAACCAGTAGTGTCTTAGAACCGGTCCACTAGCACGGTCCTCGCCATCCCTCTCTGGCACAGAGGATCCACCTCCTGCCAGCCGGCATCGTGACAGTAGATCCGGCCATGGATCCCGCTGAAGTTCCTCTGCCTGTTGTCGCCGACCTCCCCACACTGGTCGCCCAGCAAGCCCGACAAATTGCCCAACAAGATCACCAGCTGTCGTACTTGACCACCATGACTCAGCAACTCCAGTCGCAGCTACAGCAGATTCAGTCTCAGCTACAGCAGCAGCAACCATCTCCTCCGCCAGCTCCTGCACCTCTTCCGCAGCGAGTGGCCACTCCTAGCCTCCGCCTGTCTTTGCCGGACAAATTTAATGGGGACTCTAAGTTTTGCCGTGGCTTCCTTTCCCAATGTTCCCTGCATCTGGAGATGATGTCGGATCAGTTTCCTACTGAAAGGTCTAAGGTGGCTTTCGTAGTCAGCCTTCTGTCTGGAAAAGCCCTGTCATGGGCCACACCGCTCTGGGACCGCGATGACCCTGTCACTGCCTCTGTACACTCCTTCTTCTCGGAAATTCGAAGTGTCTTTGAGGAACCTGCCCGAGCCTCTTCTGCTGAGACTGCCCTGCTGAACCTGGTCCAGGGTAATTCCTCCGTTGGCGAGTACGCCATACAATTCCGTACTCTTGCTTCTGAACTATCCTGGAATAATGAGGCTCTCTGCGCGACCTTTAAAAAAGGCCTATCCAGCAACATTAAGGATGTTCTGGCCGCACGAGAGACTCCTGCTAACCTGCATGAACTCATTCATCTAGCCACTCGCATTGACATGCGTTTTTCTGAGAGGCATCAAGAGCTCCGCCAGGAAAAGGACTTAGATCTCTGGACACCTCTCCCACAGTCTCCACTGCAATCTGCGCCTAGGCCTCCCGCCGAGGAGGCCATGCAAGTGGATCGGTCTCGCCTGACCCTGGAAGAGAGGAATCGCCGTAAGGAAGAGAATCTTTGTTTGTACTGTGCCAGTACTGAACATTTTCTGGTGGATTGCCCAATCCGTCCTCCACGTCTGGGAAACGCACGCTCGCACTCAGCTCTCGTGGGTGTGGCGTCTCTTGATGCCAAGTCGGCTTCTCCACGTCTCACGGTACCTGTTCGGATTTCCACTTCAGCCAGCTCTCCCCTCTCAGCCGTGGCCTGCCTGGACTCTGGAGCTTCTGGGAATTTTGTTCGGGACTCCTTTGTGAATAAATTCCGGATTCCGGTGA
This sequence comes from Hyla sarda, assembly GCF_029499605.1. NCBI lineage: Eukaryota > Metazoa > Chordata > Amphibia > Anura > Hylidae > Hyla > Hyla sarda. The sequence continues at coordinate 435,448,601 of NC_079191.1, read as the reverse complement.
CCCGTCTTGTCAAGCCACTCCACATTTCCGCGGTCAACGGAGCCAGGGTGGACTGTACCATACGTTTCCGCACGGAGCCCCTTCTTATGAGCATCGGATCTCACCACGAGAGGATTGAACTTTTGGTCCTCCCCAATTGCACCTCGGAAATTCTCCTTGGACTTCCCTGGCTTCAACTTCATTCCCCAACCCTGGATTGGTCCACTGGGGAGATCAAGAGTTGGGGGTCCTCTTGTTCCAAGAACTGTCTAAAACCGGTTCCCAGTAACCCTTGCCGTAACTCTGTGGTTCCTCCTGTATCTGGTCCCCCTAAGGCTTTGCGGCGGGCTCTGGTGAAAACCAGTAGTGTCTTAGAACCGGTCCACTAGCACGGTCCTCGCCATCCCTCTCTGGCACAGAGGATCCACCTCCTGCCAGCCGGCATCGTGACAGTACAGCTCTGGGGTATAATACAGGATATAACTCAGGATCAGTACAGGATAAGTAATGTAATGTATATACACAGTGACCCCCACCAGCAGAATAGTGAGTACAGCTCTGGGGTATAATACAGGATATAACTCAGGATCAGTACAGGATAAGTAATGTAATGTATGTACACAGTGACCTCACCAGCAGAATAGTGAGTACAGCTCTGGGGTATAATACAGGATATAACTCAGGATCAGGACAGGATAAGTAATGTAATGTATATACACAGTCACCTCACCAGCAGAATAGTGAGTACAGCTCTAGAGTATAATACAGGAGATAACTCAGGATCAGTACAGGATAAGTAATGTAATGTATGTACACAGTGACCTCACCAGCAGAATAGTGAGTGCAGCTCTGGAGTATAATACAGGAGATAACTCAGGATCAGTACAGGATAAGTAATGTAATGTATGTACACAGTGACCTCACCAGCAGAATAGTGAGTACAGCTCTGGAGTATAATACAGGATATAACTCAGGATCAGTACAGGATAAGTAATGTAATGTATGTACACAGTGACCCCACCAGCAGAATAGTGAGTACAGCTCTGGAGTGCTGACCAATTAGTTGCGGGTGTGGTCGTGCTTCAGCTGTGCTGTGTGTGTCTGCTGTGTCTCCTGAGCTCCAGGGATTTCCACCTGTTCCACCTGGGGCCTGCTTCCTCCTCCCCAGGGAGGGAGTGGGTTTCCAGGCATGAGTGAGGGAGGCGAGGCCCAGGCTTCTGCTCCTCGGAATAGGCCGCAGGGGAGCAGTAGAAGCCAGCAAGCGGCCGGAACATCGGAGGATTTGGGGGTGAGGCGTTCCACCAGGAGTCGCAGCAATGCTGCTCCAACTCCCCCCACAGAGGCGAAAAACTCCAAGGTGGGATCCTCCTTGGGAAAGCTGGGTGCTGCCAGTGGAAAGCTGAGTTCGTCCAGAAGAAGGCAGAGTACTCACGGAGGTGAAGCCGACCTCAGTGAGGAAGGCTGGGGAGTGCTGAGGACCCGGGAGTCTATTTCCACCTATACCTCCCGGGTAAAAAGTCACCTCCGTGAGTATGAAGACGCCTGTAAGGCCATCAGGAGGCTCCGAGAGGAACTGCGCTGTGCCCGTGCCAGAGCCAAGGTTAGTCCTAAACGGAAAAAAACTGAGATCCAGTCAGAGATAAAAAGACTTATGGCTGACATGCAAGTTTTGGAGGAGAGGAGAGCAGCATTACTGGAGAAGAGTGGTCCATTTAAAGAAAAATTGGAAAATGAGGAGCGCTTCAGGGTGACAGAAGAAGAAAAAAATAAAAGGTTGATGGGGCTGCAACCTGACAGCCAGGTGGATGATGTGGAGGAGATGGAGGAAGAACAACAGGCAGATCCACCTGGTGGCCTGCGGCAACAGCAGCAGGCCCCGTACAGTGGGCCCCCTGCACAGCAGCCAGCAGTATCACCTGCCGACTCAGGGGAGGACAGTGACAGCAGCTACCAGGGAGGGGCGCTAATGGCCCAGATCCGCATGCTGGAATCCCCAGTGTGTCCTCAGAACCTGGTGTTTGGAGATGAGCTCCCAAATGAGGCACCTGGGGGTAAGAAGAAAAAGAAGACCAAGCCAAAGCAGCAAGAAGTGGTGAGTTATATCTACACCCCCTCCCTGTAAACCCTGAGTCGGCCGCAGGGTTAGCTCATTGTGCAAGCCCCGTTACCCAGCCTAGCCCGTGTTCTGTGGTGGACTCGGTGCAAAGGTGCGGGGAGAGTACAGATACTAAAAGGGCGCAGAGCTCCATGCCTGTTTGCAGTAGCAGGGATGGAACAGAGAAGGCATCGGCCGCAAGGCCGTACAGTGAGGGCGGCCCAGCGGTGGGCATAGAGGCAGACTCCGGTGCTGTAGTTCGCTCCCCTGTGGGAGAGGGGGGTGACTCAGTGCCGGAGGTAGTCGTGGTGGCTAAGGGAAAAATAGATTCTCCCAAAAGTAGAAAAAAACTTTTGTTTTGCATTGGCGCCGCTGATCCAGATCAGCGGCGCCCAGGAGCTGGACATTCTAGTACGGATGAGGCGGAGGGTACCGGTAAAAACAGGGCTGGGGCCGCTAATAAACAGGCTAGGCAGGCTTCCCGGTCCTTGTATAAGGGACCGGTGACCTGTCCTGTGGTGATGGCTCCAGCCCTGGTACCCAGTGATGCTGATAGTACAAAATCTGCACCAGAACGCACCGGTCCAGCCAGTATGAATGTGGAGGTTAATGTTGGAGTGACTGAGGGTGTGAATGAGGGGAATAATTCATCTGTTACTAAAAATCTGTCTGGGGCTTTGAATAGTGGTTTGGGCTGTAGCACGGGTGGAGGTATGGGGGGCACATCAGCTAAAATAGGGGTCAATGGTTTGGGTATGGATTATGTGGAGGAGGGTGGTGAAGGGGCACAGATTAGTGGTGGGAATGTAGGGCCTGGTCCAGTTGCACCCCCAGCGGTGGCAGCACCCATCCGCAGCTACGCGAATGTCAGCTTCCTCGTCCTCTGGCTCTGGGGAGAACAGTTTGCAGCAGCGTCTCCTGGGGGCCTTAAGGAGAGGGGAGAGATCGATCAATGTAGAGGGTAGGGAGGTTGATCTATCCTTCTGGATAGAGAGACATGGTCTTTCAGCCTTCCGAGAGGAAAGAGGGGGGGATAATGTGTGGTCCCTCCCTACAGCCGGGCCAGGTGGTCTCCGTAGGAATGTGGTCCGGCTGAGGTGGAGAGGCAGTGATACATGTCCTCCAAGATCTAAAGTTGTTGAGCTTCTGCTGAAGTTGGGCTTTAAGGCAGCTGACATCTATGCCTTGATACATCCTTATGGTACCCCTGAGTTCGATATCAGCTTTGTTCGGCCGGAGGGGCTTGAGCTCTTCTGGTCGAATTATGAGTTGGTAAAGAATGAGCCCGGCTGGCGAGACTTTGCCATTCAGGCAGTGTCTCGCCAAAATAATGTCAAGAAGGTGACCGTTTTAACCCGTAATGAATCGCTTTCTTGTATTGACATCATGACGTGGCTAGGTCGGTATGGTGAGGTGGTGGAGGTCCCAAAAAAGAACAGGGATGAATATGGCATCTGGTCAGGGGCCTGGACGTTTATGGTCAAGCTTAGGCGTTCAGGAAACACCGTTACCCATATACCATCTGCGACCTTCCTCGGAAGGGATCGTATCCAGATCTTCTACCAGGGTCAGCCGAAGCTCTGTCACAGATGTGGTGACCCCACACATTTTAGCGCCAATTGCACTGTGCAGAAGTGCACTCTGTGTGGGGAAATAGGCCATCTCGCTACATCTTGTGCAGAGATTAGGTGTCACCTGTGTGGTGACTTAGGTCACCCATTCAGTCGCTGCCCTCGTTCCTTTGTCAACGCGGTTGTTGCCCCGGTGGGAGTAAGCCGTGAGGTGGATTCTGCTGGGGGGATGGCTGTCGGGGATGAAGGGGTGCAGGGGCCAGGGAAGAAAAGTAAGCAGAAGACGCCTGCCCAACTGAGGCGTCTCGAGAAGCGTCAAAGGGACAGGGAGATTCAGGACTCACAGGAGCATCAACCAACTGGGGTGACTCCTGATCCTGTCCCTGCGGCCAGTCTTACTGCTGAGGCCCTGGGGGATAGTGAACTGGATGAGGAGACTGGAAGGATCCACAAAGAGGGGGATGCCGTCTCCTCACTGTCCTCCCATGGTGGGAGCGCGGATGAGGACAGTGGGGGATGGGCAGAAACAAAGCGGGGTACTCGGAAGAATAAGAAAAGGAGAGATGTAAGATCTTCTCCCACCTGCCAGATGCCAAAGGAAGGTACAACTGATCTCCCTCTGATTGGTCTCTCCAACCGGTTCCGAGCCCTCCGCGACATTTCCTCTTCGGAGGAGGGGGTGGCTGGGGGTGAGGTTTCGGATGTTGCGGTGGGGCTCACAGGAGACGCTGAGTCCTCTCTCCCTGGGGAATCTATGTCTTCAGGGGGGGAGACAGGCCCAGAGTCAGGGGACGAGGAAAATGTATATAAAGGGAAAATGGACACATCTATTTCACTTAAAAGGGGTAAACCATCATCTGATGAGGAGGGTGGTGGGGTGGATGGGAAGGATGGTGGGAAAAAGAAAGCTGTCTAACTCAATCACCCTTGATGGCGGCACCCTCTCCGTTGACTCTGGCATCTATTAATGTTGCCAGCATAAAGTCAGATACGGCTCGATTTGCGGCCTATGATTTTTTTGCCCATATTAATGCTGATATTTTATTTTTGCAAGAGACCAGGCTAACAGATATGTCATCTATCTACAAAGCTAAAAGAGAGTGGAGGAATGGGCCCTCCTACTGGTCTCTTGGGGCCGAGCTGTATAGCGGAGTGGCGGTCCTTTTTACCGCAGCGGTAGAATGCCGACGGGTTATCGAGTTAGAAATGGGGAGGTGCCTGATCTTAGATGTCCTCATGAAGGGACAAGAACTTCGCCTTATTAACATCTACGGCCCACAGTCTAAGTGGGACCGGAAGTGTCTCTTTATGAGGATCAAGCCCTATCTTTTTACAAGTCGGCAGGTGGTCTTTGGAGGGGATTTTAATGCTGTCACGAGGCCCCAAGACAGGGGAGGTGCCAGAGACAAGCTGACTTATGATAGCGTCGCCCTTAATAGCATAGCGAGTGAGGCTCGCCTGGTGGATGTCCACATCCGGCACACCCCAGGCCACGCGGGATTCACCTATCATAGGGGTAGTTGTAGGTCTAGGATAGATAGTTTTTTTTTAAAGGAGGAGGCCGTCTCTTCAGCAGTGTCTGTTGTTGAGGTGGAGTTCTCCGATCACTGTTTAATTTTGTTTTCTCTGAATGTCACAGAGACCCCCCGGATGGGCAGAGGCTATTGGAAGCTGAATTCGTCTCTCTTGGAAGAAGCGGAGATAAGACAGTCCTTTGAGGATTTTCTTCAGAGCCAGGTACCATTGCTGGGCCTTTGTAACAGTAAGTCAGAGTGGTGGGAGATCTTCAAGGAAAGGGTTGCGAGATTCTTCCGCCAGCTCTCGGGCCTCAGAAGCCTAAACAGGTACCGTTTGTACAAGGGCCTGAGGAAGAAACTTGAGAACCTTGTCTCGACTGGAGGTAGTCGTGACGATATCTCCAGAGTGAAGTCCTTGTTGATGAAGTGCCAGTATGACAGACACGCATCTTTGGTTTTTGAGAGGGATTACGGGAAGTACCGCTCGCCCGACCCTTACAGAAACTGCAAGATGTCAGTGAATAGTAAAATAGTCTCAGGACTGATTGATAGTACGGGATCCTTGAAAAGGTCCAGATCAGGGATCCTGGAGGTCGTCAGATCCTTCTACTCGCACCTCTTGGGAAGGAAGGATCTAGATCGAGATAAGGTATCAGCTTTCTTGGCTGAAACCGTCCCTGAACCAGGAGTAGACTCCTCTCTTGACGTTTTGACAGAGATGATCCGGGAAGAGGAAGTCAGGATGGCTATTGATGGGCTTGCCCTCAAGAAGTCACCCGGTCCGGATGGCTTAACATCTGAGTTCTATAAGACCTTTAAGGACACTTTGGTTCCCCTCTTGACTGGGGTTTTTAATGAGTGTCTATCCTCGTGCACTCTGCCAAGGTCAATGAGGAGGTCAGCGCTGATCATCCTGTCAAAGGGTAAAGACCCGTCCCACATTGAGAATTGGCGTCCCATAGCACTTCTCAATGTGGACCGAAAGATTCTGGCAAAAGTGCTGTTTAACCGGCTGGTGGAGTTTGCACCCCGGCTCCTTTCGGGGGCTCAGCATTGCTCTGTTCCGGGCCGCAGTACATTTAGTGCTGTGCTCAGTGTCCGAGAGGCTGTGGAGCAGGGTAGGGCTGGCCACTGGAAGGGGTACTTGCTGTCCTTGGATCAGGCAAAAGCATTTGATCGGGTTAACCATGAATACCTCTGGTCTGTTCTTCTGAGATATGGCCTGCCGGGGGGGTTTGTTGATTGGCTTAAGACCTTGTACGCAGGGGCAGAGAGTTTCCCGCTTGTGAATGGTTGGATTGGCCGCTCTTTTGAGGTTGGGTCTGGCGTCCGTCAGGGTTGTCCTTTGAGCCCGTTGCTGTACGTGTTTGCAATTGATCCTTTCCTTAGGAGGATTGATTGTGGACCGTTGGCGGGGGTGAGAATGGACCTGGCGGAGCCGGATTTGGCTCTGAGGGCGGTAGCGTATGCTGATGATGTCACCGTGTTTGTCTCCTCACAAGAGGAAGGCCAATGGGTGATGTCAGAGGTGGACCGCTACTCGGAGGCATCCGGGTCCAAGATCAACCGGGATAAGTGCGAGAGTCTCTGGCTGGGAGGGGGAGATCCTGGTTTTGATCTCCCGGACGCCGTTCCAGAGCCCCAGGAATCTGCAAAAGTTCTCGGCATCGAATTTGGACAAGGGGATTACCCCAAACAAAACTGGGACAGCAGGCTTAAGATCGCCGCTCAGAAGGTGGATCAGTGGAAGGGTTGGTCTTTGACCCTCCGGGAAAGGGTTAACCTGATCAAAACATTCCTGCTCCCTTTACTGATATACTTGGGCAGTGTATGCATGTTGCCAGAACCTCTTTGGACCCGGGTCTACAGTGTGTTCTTCCAGATGTTATGGGGGAACAGACTGAACCTAGTGAAGAGGGAGGTTACTTACCGTACGAGGAGACTAGGGGGGTTGTGTATGGTCAACCCTGTGGTGTTCCTAGTGAATACCTTTCTTAAGACCAATATAGCAAACCTCTGGTCAGAGAGGGCTCCTCCGTGGGTATCCTCCTGTAGGGGATGGTTTTGGCCTTTCTTCCAGGAATGGGAGACAGGAGGGCAAGTGAAGGATCTTCGCACACCACACGGGCATCTCCCGGCTTACACTACCCCGGTTCTGAAGGTTATTCGTCGGTGGGGTCTGGGGATGGGGGAGATTAGGACTCTGTCGAGGAAATTCCTTGACAAGAGGGTTCTGTCTTCTCATTTCCAGAGGCCATTGGCGCTCAAGGACTGCCCAAGTCGGGATCTGGAGGTGGGTTTAGAGCTTTTGAATTCTATCAGGATCCCCTTGAAGTTTTGGGACTTGACTTGGCGCTGTTTCCACGGGAAACTGTGTGTGAGGGACAATCTGAAGTGCAGGAGCTCTGATGACCGGGGATGTCCCCGCGAAGAGTGTGGAGGCATGCTGGAAAGCATGGAGCATTTTCTGCTTCATTGTCCCTTTAACACAGAGGTTTACAACAGGGTGGGCGCTTCCATTGGTTGGCCTCGGCTGGCCAGTCTCTCCTATGCGGAATGGGCCTATGGGGCATTCAGAAACCTTGGAGGCTGGGACCGGTGCACTTTATTCCTAGTCAGCTCAGTGGTTAGGTACTACACGTGGAATGCACGGTGTTTAGTGTCGACGCAGCGTAAAATCCTCCCTGTGGATGTGGTGGTTAGGAACATTCTCGGTGACCTGGTGAAGGTGCGTTCTCTGGAGTACGAGAGGCTGGGTGCTGGCAGGGCCTCTCGTCTATGGAGGGGCTCTGCCTTTAAAGTGCCTTAGCCTGTTGTCTCCCCCTAGTGGTGGGCTGATGCTGGCACATTAGTCTTTTTGTTTTGAGCAGTTGGTTTATGGTAATATAGGGCTTGCAGGCGCTGAACTTGAGCTTTAGGGGTTTGTTGTTTGGCTTATAGTGTTATATGTATTTGTTATTGTATTTATTGTTGTAGTCTATTTGTATACTTATGTATTGTATATATTGTTAGTCTGTGTATATTTTATGTAATGTATATATTGTATATATTGTGTGATGCCACCTGGGGTTTGGGTTTAGTTTAGGTTGGGTGGTGGGTTAAAAAGGGGGGAGGGGGTTTGTATGGGACTTTTATATATACAGAAAATCCTGGACTGGTTCATGGACGTCTGGTAACATGTACTGGGGGCATGGGATGCGGGACCAGCTCAGGGCCAAAAAAAAAAAAAAAAAAAAAAAAAAAAAGTGGTGTTATTTTGTTTGTGTTGGTTTTTATTATTTTGTATATATTATTGTTGTTGTTGTTATTCTTTTTGATATATTACTGGTATTGGGTTTTTGGTATTGCAACTGGGCCAGGAAATTCACATTTAGTATTAGTGTATATTAGTGTATATAGTTTATTAGTATGGTATGGGTATAATGGGTATTATAGGAATATGTCTTTTGTAAATATTGTATATATTTTTTTGTGTGCAGGAATGAGTGTGGGGTGGACCGGTGTTGTATTTTATGCTATGGTGTTTGGTTTTATGATTCGCTATATTGATATGTTCTGTCGGATATGGTATGTTTATGTTTTGTAATTTTTTATTGTTATGTTTGAAATTTTAATAAAAGATCTACAGGATATAACTCAGGATCAGTACAGGATAAGTAATGTAATGTATATACACAGTGACCCCCACCAGCAGAATAGTGAGTACAGCTCTGGGGTATAATACAGGATATAACTCAGGATCAGTACAGGATAAGTAATGTAATGTATGTACACAGTGACCTCAACAGCAGAATAGTGAGTACAGCTCTGGGGTATAATACAGGATATAACTCAGGATCAGTACAGGATAAGTAATGTAATGTATGTACACAGTGATCTCACCAGCAGAATAGTGAGTACAGCTCTGGAGTATAATACAGGATATAACTCAGGATCAGTACAGGATAAGTAATGTAATGTATGTACACAGTGACCTCACCAGCAGAATAGTGAGTACAGCTCTGGAGTATAATACAGGATATAACTCAGGGTAAGTAATGTAAAGTACAACACCAACTACAATATTGCATTTAAAGTTTTTCTTTAAAAAAAAGTGTAATTTTTCGTTCTTTAGATCACAATCCTGTTATTTGACCTTTCGCATATATTTTATATTCCCGACAAAGGTCAGTGGAATGATCCAATTACTGGATAAAGGACTGTCCTATGTGATAACATGATATTTATTGCTTAAACTCACAAAGATATATCTTGTGGCCTTTAGAAATAGTGACAGCATTAGGGAGAAGTCAGGGAGCATTAGGAATGAACGGTGTAGATAGGCGGAGAGGAGGGAAGGGTCATGTGAGACTGAAGAACTAATATGGATCCTGCACAAGTCACTGCCTGCAAATGGCAGATACTATGTTATACATTATATACCTCTAATGACTGGATAATGTAGGACAAGTCAATAAAATAAACTTTGCAAAATACCTTATTAGAGAAAAATGCCTTTTTCTTCACTGCTCTCCCTACTGAACACAACATTCTCTCGGAAAAAGGAAAAATGGTCTTGAGAAAAATCAGTTCACTGAGGGATAAGGTTACCGCTGCCTATAGAAGTCTATGGGGGTAGCTCTAGTGATATATCTTCCCCCTCCCCCAGTGCTGGAATCACAGCTTAGGGCACGGAAGCTCTGCCCGTGGAATTCCGTGAGCACAGATTCCGTCTGGCGGCTGTGCAGCCCTGCGCCGTCGCCATTGACGCCAATGCAGCGCTCACGTAATTCTGCGCAAAGATTGAAAAGGTTCATTTTTTCCACGGATCAATTTCAGTTGTAATTCCGCAGTGTGAACGGGTCCACGGAAGACCAATTCGCACCAATGTTGGGGTTAACACCACAGATTTCATCATTTCTACTCCAATTCCTCAGTGTGAACGTCCTGTAACACAGCCCAGTACTGCTCTATAATGTTCTCCATGCTGCTGCTTCTTAGGAGCAGGACCTCCCCAATAAAACTGGTGAAAAAGGCCATTAAAAAGTAATAAAACGGACAGACATACACAGCTACACACACAGGACTGCACATCCTGAAAAGTTTAAGTTTTGCCCGTTTACCACCACCACTAGAGGGAGTTAAAGGGGTTATCCAGGAAAAAACATTTTTTATATATCAACTGGCTCCAGAAAGTTAAACAGATTTGTAAATTACTTCTATTAAAAAATATTAATCCTTTCAGTACTTATGAGCTGCTCAAGTTGAGTTGTTCTTTTCTGTCTAAGTGCTCTCTCATGACACCGGTCTCGGGAACTGTCCAGAGTAGAAGCGAATCCCCATAGCAAACCTCTTCTACTCTGTGCAGTTCCCGAGACAGACAGAGATGTCAGCAGAGAGCACTGTTGTCAGACAGAAAACAACAACTCAACTACAGCAGCTGATAATTATTGAAAGGATTAAGATTTTGTAATAGAAGTAATTTACAAAAAAAAAAAAGTTTTTTCCTGGAATACCCCCTTTAAAGTTGTACTCCACTGCTCAGTATTTGGAACAAACTGTTCCGAATGCTGGAGCCGGCACCGGGAGCTCGTGACGTCATAGCACCACCCCCTCGATGCAAATCTATGGGAGGGGGCGTGACGGATGTCACGCCCCCTCCCATAGATTTGCATCGAGGGGGTGGTGCTATGACGTCACGAGCTCCCGGCGCCGGCTCCAGCATTCGGAACTGTTTGTTCCAAACACTGAGCAGCGGAGTAATCCTTTAAAGAGCTGCCTTATTGCATACAGTTTATACATTGAACTGTATAATAAAACAGTATGCAATGTGCTCCAGAGCTCCCCCTATTGGTAGCTTCAATAATACCATAAATTTTAAAGCTCAGGCAGGAGTTTCAGAGCAATATTTAAGCTCCGGCTGCTAGAAAGATATACGAAACTCATCAGACAGCAGCAAGGTAGAAACCGCCGGACTTAGTCTTCTCTTCTATATGTATTTTATTCTAATTTATTATAATTATATGCCCATGTATGGGCCATGTCTATTTAGCATTATCTATAGTATATCCTTATGGGCACAGGCCGAGAGGGTCCTCATCTTCCTCAATAAATTTCTTGTTTTACGGCCCATTTAATGGAGAATAAACCCTTCCTATAATTGGGCCGTATTTTTTCCTCGTATCATGCCAAGGTATGTCCGGCGAACCCCCCCCCGCCCCCACCCCTCCCCCCGGTGGCTTTCACCACGGATTGTGGAGACGTAAGGTTTATTGCCCCCTGTTGGCTCCAATGACCACAAATCACTTTTACGACCCATTAATTGATTGTCAGAAAATAATAATCCCGTTTTACGGGGGCTTCATTACGTTCCGCACAAATTATTGTCGCTTTATTACGTTCAAAAAGACCCCCGGGGGGAGGGGGGGGGACACGACCCTTAAATCACGGTCTAAGTATAGAAACCATTGGCAGGGACTGGGCCATACGTGACCGACTGGGCTGAGCGGCTGCTGCCTGATGCTGAGGTGTGAAATATAAAGGACAGCGGACTGTCAATAAATAATTGCGCAGTTTGTGCAAGTGCGAACCCATTAGCGTTGTGCGCAGAGTATTTAAGCGCTCTCGGTATATCGGATCCCGTGGGGGCGTTCACAGCTCAGCAAGTGATGATCCTTAGATATCATTGGATGCCATTACTCTATAGTCTGCAGGTCACATCTTACGCCAGTGTTTTCCATGCAGGGTGCCTCCAGCTGTTGCAAAACTTCAACTCCCAGCATGCCCGGACAGCCGTTGGCTGTCCGGGCATGCAGGGAGTTGTAGTTTTGCAACAGCTGGAGACACCCTGTTTGGAAAACTCTGTCTTACATCATTGTTGTACAGCTTTTCTCAAGAAGTGCACAGGGCACACTCATCAGTGTTCTATTACTGTGACTGGGTCATGTGATCTCCAGCTCAAACAACGGAAAATTAAAAATGTTTAATGCGTCAGAAGAAGTGGTCAGTCCTGGGTCAGATGACTTCATGTAAACTACAGGATGACATCATCACCTACCAGATCCCTCCTGCTACCCCCAGACCCCTCCTAGCTCTATCTGTATACTGCTGCTGCTTTCTTTATGGGATCAGGATATATAGTAGTTATACACCACCCCTCCAGTTCTATCTGTATACTGCTGCTATCTCTATGGGATCAGGATATATAGTAGCTATATACCCCTTCCCTTCAGCTCTATCTGTATACTGCTGCTGCTTTCTTTATGGGATCAGGATATATAGTAGTTATACACCACCCCTCCAGTTCTATCTGTATACTGCTGCTATCTCTATGGGATCAGGATATATAGTAATTATACACCTCCCCTCCGGCTATATCTGTATACTGTTGCTATCTCTATGGGATCAGGATATATAGTAGTTATACACCTCCCCTCCAGCTCTATCTGTATACTGCTTCTATCTCTATAGGATCAGGATATATAGTAGTTATACACCTCTCCTCCAGCTCTATCTGTATACTGCTGCTATCTCTATGAGATCAGGATATATAGTAGTTATACACCTCCCCTCCAGCTCTATCTGTATACTGTTGCTATCTCTATGGGATCAGGATATACAGTATAGTAGTTATACACTTCCCCTACAGCTCTATCTGTATACTGCTGCTATCTCTATGGGATCAGGATATATAGTAATTATATACATTCCCTCCAGCTCTATCTGTATACTGCTGCTATCTCTATGGGATCTGGATATATAGTAGTAATACACTTCCGCTCCAGCTCTATCTGTATACTGCTGCTATGTCTATGAGATCAGGATATATAGCACTTATACACCTCCCCTCCAGCTCTATCTGTATACTGTTGCTATCTCTATGGGATCAGGATATACAGTATAGTAGTTATACACTTCCCCTACAGCTCTATCTGTATACTGCTGCTATCTCTATGGGATCATGATGTATAGTAGTTATATGCCCCCCCCCCCCCCCCAGCTCTATCTTTATGGGATCAGGATACATAGTAGTTATACACCTCCCCTTTATGTTTCTAGCATTTTCTTGCATTTTCTTTTTCTTTTCAGTTTTTGTTGTGAGTTTTCCAAAATTGCAGAAACAATTGGAAATCACTGTAGAAAGGTGTAATTTTTCCCAGAATTTGTGAAGACACCAGCAAACATGCACTAACAATTGATTATAGGTCCAATCACTGGCCCCTCATGGCCATATTTCTCTAAAAATGCACTTTGAAAAGAAAATGCATCAAAACTGCACATAGTGAGAACTTATGATTCATAGCAGTTTAGGCTTCTGATTGCTGGAGTCTAGCCTTGGGGTTAGGTTGATCTCATTAAGTAAATTGAAGTGATCAGACTCCACACCCTCTCTGTGCAAAGTCAGAGAAATCATGGGAAATGTAGGCAGTATAAGGAAATCATTTTTGTTCTGAAATAGAATGAAGAAGGCTGAAATCCTGCGCCTGCCACATCAGCTAAAACAGGTGAGCACAAGGCATACACAGGAACCTCTACATTATTCTCTAATAATAGACTGTGCTGCACTAAAGACAGAAATACATTCCTGAATACTTCTTTTATGTTTTATTTACTTTTGTAGTGGAAACCACCAAGTCGGCCGATTATTACTGACTAGTCCTATTATGACTTTATTTATATTCTAATTTTTTTATTCTACTTTTATGACTTTATTATTCCCTAAGGTCTATTCACATGGAAGAATTTCATTTGAGGCGGAAATTATGAAGGTTGAACGGGAGTGCGGAATCCCATAGAAGTCTATGGGCTTTAATTTGAGTGAATAGACCCTAAGGGTAATAACATATCAGGGCTGACATGTTACACAAGCCTCATTTTGTTTAAAAAAAAACAACTTTAACTTTTCCTGTCTTTGGCGCAAAAAATCCTACTCTTTAAGCCAGTTTAGGAGTGTGAGTATTGATAGATTTCCCTTATATTATAAATGTCTCTATTGTTCCCTGTTGTCGGCCATTTTAACTGTATGTTCCGTTCCTTCTATTCTGTATTTCATGTAATCGTATTGTTCTGCACCTTTCCATTTTGTAGTAGGAATCCTATATTCTTTGACAATTTTGGGAACACGTTCCCCTCCCCCATTCATCATAATGTGCCGCCAGACTCTTTACCGCCACTTACCTACACATTGTCCTGGAAGCCATATACCGATTACCGCACATTGTATTCGGCGGAGCCGGCAATATACTTCTCTCTATGGGGCGACGTATGAGGCGTCAATAACTCAGACCTGAGAATTTATCCCTCACAGAGCATTGTATGGAGAGGATTGGGGAGAGAAGGAATTATCTCCAGAACAATGACAGTATGACAAGCTATACAGTGACTACATAGAAAGGAAATAGATAGATAGGAGATAGATAGATAGATAGATAGATAGATAGATAGATAGATAGATATGAGATAGATAGATATGAGATAGATATGAGATAGATAGATAGATATGAGATAGATAGATATGAGATAGATAGATAGATAGATAGATAGATATGAGATAGATAGATATGAGATAGATAGATAGATATGAGATAGATAGATAGATAGATATGAGATAGATAGATATGAGATAGATAGATAGATAGATAGATAGATATGAGATAGATAGATAGATAGATAGATATGAGATAGATATGAGATAGATAGATATGAGATAGATAGATAGATAGATAGATAGATAGATAGATATGAGATAGATAGATAGATAGATATGAGATAGATAGATAGATAGATAGATAGATAGATAGATATGAGATAGATAGATAGATAGATAGATAGATATGAGATAGATAGATATGAGATAGATAGATAGATATGAGATAGATAGATATGAGATAGATAGATAGATAGATATGAGATAGATAGATACCGGTAGATATGAGATAGATATGAGATAGATAGATAGATATGAGATAGATAGATAGATATGAGATAGATAGATAGATATGAGATAGATAGATATGAGATAGATAGATAAATAGATATGAGATAGATATGAGATAGATAGATATGAGATAGATAGATATGAGATAGATATGAGATAGATAGATAGATATGAGATAGATAGATAGATAGATAGATATGAGATAGATATATATGAGATAGATAGATAGATAGATATGAGATAGATATGAGATAGATAGATAGATAGATATGAGACAGATAGATAGATAGATAGATAGATATGAGATAGATAGATATGAGATAGATAGATATGAGATAGACAGATAGATATGAGATAGATAGATAGATAGATAGATAGATAGATATGAGATAGATATGAGATAGATATGAGATAGATATGAGATAGATAGATAGATAGATAGATATGAGATAGATAGATAGATAGATATGAGATAGATAGATAGATATGAGATAGATAGATAGATAGATATGAGATAGATATGAGATAGATAGATAGATATGAGATAGATAGATATTAGATAGATAGATAGATATGAGGTAGATAGATATGAGATAGATAGATAGATAGATAGATAGATAGATGTCACGATGCCGGCTGGCAGGAGGTGGATCCTCTGTGCCAGAGAGGGATTGGCGTGGACCGTGCTAGTGGACCGGTTCTAAGTCACTACTGGTTTTCACCAGAGCCCGCCGCAAAGCGGGATGGACTTGCTGCGGCGGTAGTGACCAGGTCGTATCCACTAGCAACGGCTCACCTCTCTGACTGCTGAAGATAGGCGCGGTACAAGGGAGTAGACAGAAGCAAGGTCGGACGTAGCAGAAGGTCGGGGGCAGGCGGCAAGGTTCGTAGTCAGGGTGGATAGCAGTAGTACTGGTACACAGGCTTTGGACACACAAAACGCTTTCACTGGCACAAGGCAACAAGATCCGGCAAGGGAGTGCATGGGAGGAGGTCAGATAAAGGCAGGGAGCAGATGGAAGCCCATTAAGCTAATTGGGCCAGGCACCAATCATTGGTGCACTGGCCCTTTAAGTCTCAGGGAGCTGGCGCGCGCGCGCCCTAGAGAGCGGAGCCGCGCGCGCCAGCACATGACAGCAGGGGACGGGAACGGGTAAGTGACCTGGGATGCGATTCGCGAGCGGGCGCGTCCCGCTGTGCGAATCGCATCCCCGACGGCCATGACAGTGCAGCGCTCCCGGTCAGCGGGACCGACCGGGGCGCTGCGGAGAGAGAGACGCCGTACGCGCTCCGGGGAGGAGCGGGGACCCGGAGCGCTAGGCGGAACAGTACCCCCCCCCCCTTAGGTCTCCCCTTCTCTTTGTCCGGTAACTGCCCCCCCTGGGATGAGGACACCGGGAAAGGATGGAGGGATTCCTCAACGGCAGGCAGTACAGCAGGAGTGGGAATGGGGAGGGAGGGCAGAGGGCGAGGCCTGGCACGGGGCAGTGTGACACCAGGACGAGGGCCATGAGGAGGCACCGAGGCTTGCCTGACTGGACTGGGAGGGGGGGAGAGGCACTTCTTAAGGCGGGCAGAGTCCATAACGACCTTAGGGAGACCGGATACAGGAGGAACCACAGGGTCACGGCAGGGAGTACTGGTAACCGGTTTAAGGCAGTCCTTGAAGCAAGAGGTACCCCAGCTCTTGATCTCCCCTGTGGACCAATCCAGGGTTGGGGAATGGTGTAGAAGCCAGGGTAGTCCAAGGAGAACTTCAGAAGTGCAATTGGGGAGGACCAAAAACTCAATTTTCTCATGATGAGGTCCGATGCACATTAGGAGGGGCTTCGTGCGGAAACGCACGGTGCAATCCAACCTTGCTCCGTTGACCGCGGAAATGTGGAGTGGCTTGACAAGACGGGTCACCGGGATGCGGAATTTATTCACCAAGGACTCCCGAATAAAATTCCCAGAGGCACCAGAGTCCAGGCAGGCCACGGCTGAGAGGGAAGAGCTGGCTGAAGAAGAAATCCGTACAGGCACCGTGAGACGTGGAGAAGCAGACTTAGAGCCAAGAGACGCCACACCCACGAGAGCTGAGTGCGAGCGTGCGTTTCCCAGACGTGGAGGACGGATTGGGCAATCCACCAAGAAATGCTCGGTACTGGCACAGTACAGACAAAGATTCTCTTCCTTACGGCGATTCCTCTCTTCCAGGGTCAGGCGAGACCGATCCACTTGCATGGCCTCCTCGGCGGGAGGCCTAGGCGCAGATTGCAATGGAGACTGTGGGAGAGGTGTCCAGAGATCTAAGTCTTTTTCCTGGCGGAGCTCTTGATGTCTCTCAGAAAAACGCATGTCAATGCGAGTGGCTAGATGAATGAGTTCATGCAGGTTAGCAGGAGTATCTCGTGCGGCCAGAACATCTTTAATGTTGCTGGATAGGCCTTTTTTAAAGGTCGCGCAGAGAGCCTCATTATTCCAGGAAAGTTCAGAAGCAAGAGTACGGAATTGTACGGCGTACTCGCCAACGGAAGAATTACCCTGGACCAGGTTCAACAGGGCAGTCTCAGCAGAAGAGGCTCGGGCAGGTTCCTCAAAGACACTTCGGATTTCCGAGAAGAAGGAGTGTACAGAGGCAGTGACGGGGTCATTGCGGTCCCAGAGCGGTGTGGCCCATGACAGGGCTTTTCCAGACAGAAGGCTGACTACGAAAGCCACCTTAGACCTTTCAGTAGGAAACTGGTCCGACATCATCTCCAAGTGCAGGGAACATTGCGAAAGAAAGCCACGGCAAAACTTAGAGTCCCCATTAAATTTGTCCGGCAAGGACAGGCGGAGGCTAGGAGTGGCCACTCGCTGCGGAAGAGGTGCAGGAGCTGGCGGAGGAGATGGTTGTTGCTGCTGTAGCTGAGACTGAATCTGCTGTAGCTGCGACTGGAGTTGCTGAGTCATGGTGGTCAAGTACGACAGCTGGTGATCTTGTTGGGCGATCTGTCGGGCTTGCTGGGCGACCAGTGTGGGGAGGTCGGCAACAACAGGCAGAGGAACTTCAGCGGGATCCATGGCCGGATCTACTGTCACGATGCCGGCTGGCAGGAGGTGGATCCTCTGTGCCAGAGAGGGATTGGCGTGGACCGTGCTAGTGGACTGGTTCTAAGTCACTACTGGTTTTCACCAGAGCCCGCCGCAAAGCGGGATGGTCTTGCTGCGGCGGTAGTGACCAGGTCGTATCCACTAGCAACGGCTCACCTCTCTGACTGCTGAAGATAGGCACGGTACAAGGGAGTAGACAGAAGCAAGGTCGGACGTAGCAGAAGGTCGGGGGCAGGCGGCAAGGTTCGTAGTCAGGGTGGATAGCAGTAGTACTGGTACACAGGCTTTGGACACACAAAACGCTTTCACTGGCACAAGGCAACAAGATCCGGCAAGGAAGTGCATGGGAGGAGGTCAGATAAAGGCAGGGAGCAGATGGAAGCCCATTAAGCTAATTGGGCCAGGCACCAATCATTGGTGCACTGGCCCTTTAAGTCTCAGGGAGCTGGCGCGCGCGCGCCCTAGAGAGCGGAGCCGCGCGCGCCAGCACATGACAGCAGGGGACGGGAACGGGTAAGTGACCTGGGATGCGATTCGCGAGCGGGCGCGTCCCGCTGTGCGAATCGCATCCCCGACGGCCATGACAGTGCAGCGCTCCCGGTCAGCGGGACCGACCTGGGCGCTGCGGAGAGAGAGACGCCGTACGCGCTCCGGGGAGGAGCGGGGACCCGGAGCGCTAGGCGTAACAATAGATAGATATGAGATAGATATGAGGTAGATAGATATGAGGTAGATAGATAGATATGAGGTAGATAGATATGAGATAGATAGATATGAGGTAGATAGATATGAGATAGATAGATAGATAGATATGGTAGATAGATATGAGATAGATAGATATGAGATAGATAGATATGAGATAGATAGATAGATAGATAGATATGGTAGATAGATATGAGATAGATAGATATGAGATAGATAGATAGATATGAGGTAGATAGATATGAGGTAGATAGATATGAGGTAGATAGATATGAGATAGATAGATAGATAGATAGATAGATATGAGATATATATGAGATAGATAGATAGATAGATAGATAGACATGAGATAGAAAAATATGAGGTAGATAGATATGAGGTAGATAGATATGAGGTAGATAGATATGAGATAGATATGAGATAGATATGAGGTAGATAGATATGAGGTAGATAGATAGATAGATATGAGATAGATAGATAGATATGAGATAGATAGATAGATATGAGATAGATAGATAGATAGCTAGATAGATAGATATGAGGTAGATAGATATGAGGTAGATAGATATGAGGTAGATAGATAGATAGATATGAGATAGATAGATATGAGATAGATAGATAGATAGATATGAGATAGATAGATAGATAGATAGATATGAGATAGATAGATATATATGAGATAGATATGAGATAGATAGATAGATAGATATGAGATAGATAGATAGATAGATATGAGGTAGATAGATAGAAATGAGATAGATAGATATGAGATAGATAGATATGAGATAGATAGATATGAGATAGATAGATATGAGATAGATAGATAGATAGATATGAGGTAGATAGATAGATAGATATGAGATAGATAGATAGATAGTTAGATAGATATGAGATAGATAGATATGAGATAGATAGATAGATAGATATGAGATAGATATGAGATAGATAGATATGAGATAGATAGATATGAGGTAGATAGATAGATAGATAGATAGATAGATATGAGATAGATAGTTAGATAGATATGAGATAGATAGATATGAGATAGATATGAGATAGATAGATATGAGATAGATATGAGGTAGATAGATATGAGGTAGATAGGAGATAGATAGATAGATATGAGATAGATAGATAGATATGAGGTAGATAGATAGATATGAGATAGATAGTTAGATAGATATGAGATAGATAGATAGATATGAGGTAGATAGATAGATAGATATGAGATAGATAGATAGATAGTTAGATAGATATGAGAGAGACAATTTATCTGTTTCCGTTCTCTCTGTTTCTCCTTGGCCGTAGTTCACATTAATGACCCGTGGCACTCGGCAGTCTTTTTCTGCATTAGTCTAGGTCACTTTATCTCCAGACAATAAAGAGATGTTCTCTGCTTTATTAAGATGTTATCCATATGCAAATGAGTGTAACGAGGAGCCTTAATTTGCATGTCATTAGCGGAGGGAATGGAGTGTGGAATGGTTTCTCGCAGTCATTCGGCTCCTGCCTGGTGCTGACCTCATCTCAATATCTGCTAATGGCATAACCCGGGCCTACCCATCCACATCCCATCCACAGCCCATCCACAGCCCATCCACAGCCCATCCACAGCCCATCCACAGCCCATCCACAGCCCATCCACAGCCCATCCACATCCCATCCACAGCCCATCCACAGCCCATCCACAGCCCATCCACAGCCCATCCACATCCCTGCCCGGGCCTACCCATCCACAGCCCATCCACAGCCCATCCACATCCCTGCCCGGGCCTACCCATCCACAGCCCATCCACAGCCCATCCACAGCCCATCCACAGCCCATCCACAGCCCATCCACATCCCTGCCCGGGCCTACCCATCCACAGCCCA
The DNA here is from genome assembly GCF_029499605.1 of Hyla sarda. Taxonomy (NCBI): domain Eukaryota; kingdom Metazoa; phylum Chordata; class Amphibia; order Anura; family Hylidae; genus Hyla; species Hyla sarda. The sequence continues at coordinate 435,427,871 of NC_079191.1, read as the reverse complement.
TCCACAGCCCATCCACATCCCATCCACAGCCCATCCACAGCCCATCCACAGCCCATCCACAGCCCATCCACATCCCTGCCCGGGCCTACCCATCCACAGCCCATCCACAGCCCATCCACAGCCCATCCACAGCCCATCCACAGCCCATCCACAGCCCATCCACAGCCCATCCACATCCCTGCCCGGGCCTACCCATCCACAGCCCATCCACAGCCCATCCACAGCCCATCCACATCCCTGCCCGGGCCTACCCATCCACAGCCCATCCACAGCCCATCCACAGCCCATCCACAGCCCATCCACAGCCCATCCACAGCCCATCCACAGCCCATCCACATCCCTGTCCGGGCCTGCGGTGATATGACACAGCTCACACAGTGTTACGCTGAGCGCTCCGGGTCCCTGCTCCTCCCCGAAGCGCTCACGGTGTTTCTCTCCCTGCAGCGCCCCGGTCAGACCCGCTGACCGGGAGCGCTGCACTGATATTGCTGGCGGGGATGCGATTCGCATAGCGGGACGCGCCCGCTCGCCAATCGCATCCCAAGTCACTTACCCGTCCCGGTCCCCTGCTGTCATGTGCTGGCGCGCGCGGCTCCGCTCTCTAGGGCGCGCGCGCGCCAGCTCTCTGAGACTTAAAGGGCCAGTGCACCAATGATTGGTGCCTGGCCCAATTAGCTTAATTGGCTTCCACCTGCTCCCTGGCTATATCTGATCACTGCCCCTGTACTCCCCTGCCGGATCTTGTTGCCTTAGTGCCTAGTGAAAGCGTTATTGTGTTTGTCCTTACTGTGTACTTGACCCCCAGCTATTGCCTTATTGACTACGATTCTTGCTGCCTGCCTCGACCTTCTGCTACGTCCGACCTTGCTCTTGTCTACTCCCTTGTACCGCGCCTATCTTCAGCAGTCAAAGAGGTTGAGCCGTTGCTAGTGGATACGACCTGGTTGCTACCGCCGCGCAAGACCATCCCGCTTTGCGGCGGGCTCTGGTGAATACCAGTAGCAGCTTAGAACCGGTCCACTAGCACGGTCCACGCCAATCCCTCTCTGGCACAGAGGATCCACATCCAGCCTGCCGAATCGTGACAGTAGATCCGGCCATGGATCCCGCTGAGGTTCCCCTGCCAGTTGTCTCTGACCTCTCTACGCTGGTCGCCCAGCAAGCCCGACAGATCGCCCAACAAGATCACCAGCTGTCGTACTTGACCACCATGACACAGCAACTCCAGTCGCAGCTACAGCAGCAACAGTCACAGCTACAGCAAGTTCAGTCACAGCTACAGCAGCAACAACCATCTCCTCCGCCGGCTCCTGCATCTCTTCCGCAGCGTGTGGCCGCTCCTAGCCTCCGCTTGTTCCTGCCGGACAAATTTGATGGGGACTCTAGACTCTGCCGAGGTTTCCTGTCACAATGCTCCCTACATTTGGAGATGTTGTCGGACCAATTTCCTACTGAACGGTCGAAGGTGGCTTTCGTGGTTAGTCTTCTGTCTGGAAAGGCTTTGGCTTGGGCCACACCGCTCTGGGACTGCGATGACCCTGTCACCGCCACTGTACACTCCTTCTTCTCTGAGGTTCGCAGTGTCTTCGAGGAACCAGCCCGGGCCTCCTCTGCCGAGTCTGCCCTGCTGAACCTGGTCCAGGGTAATTCTTCAGTAGGCGAGTACGCCATCCGATTTCGTACTCTCGCTTCCGAATTATCTTGGAACAACGAGGCTCTCTGCGCGACCTTTAAAAAAGGCCTATCCAGTAACATCAAAGATGTGCTGGATAGGCACGAGAGATTCCTGCCAGTCTGCATGAACTTATCCATTTGGCCACCCGCATTGACATGCGTTTTTCGGAAAGACACCAGGAAATCCGCCAGGAGAAAGACCTTAATCCCTGGGCACCTCTCTCACGGTATCCCTTGCAGTCTACCCCTGTGCCTCCCGCCGACGAGCCTATGCAAGTAGATCGGTGTCGCCTGACTATTGAAGAGAGGTCTCGCCGTAGGGATAAGAATCTATGTCTTTACTGCGCTAGTACCGATCATTTCTTGGTGGATTGCCCGATTCGTCCTCCTCGTCTGGAAAATACTCGCACGCAGCCTGCTCATGTGGGCCTGGCGTCTCTGGGTACGGAGTCTGCTTCTCCATGTCTCACTGTGCCCGTACGGATTTCTCCTTCTGCCGACTCCTCCTTCTCTGCCGTGGCCGTCTTGGACTCTGGTTCCTCTGGAAATTTTATTCTGGCCTCTTTGCTTGATAGGTACTGCATCCCGGTGACCCGTCTCATCAAGCCGCTCTACATTGCTTCAGTCAACGGAGTCAAGTTGAACTGCACTGTGCGTTTTCGCACAGTGCCTCTGCTTATGAGCATTGGACCACATCTCGAAAAGATTGAATTCTTGGTTCTGCCCGGCTGCACATCTGAAGTCCTTCTTGGTCTGCCATGGCTCCAGCACCATTCGCCCACCCTTGACTGGACCACCGGAGAGATCGAGAATTGGGGTCCTGCTTGCCGCAAGAAATGCCTCACGCCTGCTCCCAGCCCCGTCTGTCGGGCCTCAGTGTCCCCTCCTGTGCCTGGTCTCCCCAAGGCCTATCTGGACTGTGCCAAGCCTCACCCTCTGCCCTCCCTCCCCATTCCCACTCCTTCTGACCGGTCTGCCCAGGACTTCACTGTCCCCCTGAAGGAGACTCTACAATCCCTCCCAATGTCCTCATCCCAGGTGGAGCGACACCCCGACAAAAAGAGGGGGAGACCTAAGGGGGGGGTACTGTTACGCTGAGCGCTCCGGGTCCCTGCTCCTCCCCGAAGCGCTCACGGTGTTTCTCTCCCTGCAGCGCCCCGGTCAGACCCGCTGACCGGGAGCGCTGCACTGATATTGCTGGCGGGGATGCGATTCGCATAGCGGGACGCGCCCGCTCGCCAATCGCATCCCAAGTCACTTACCCGTCCCGGTCCCCTGCTGTCATGTGCTGGCGCGCGCGGCTCCGCTCTCTAGGGCGCGCGCGCGCCAGCTCTCTGAGACTTAAAGGGCCAGTGCACCAATGATTGGTGCCTGGCCCAATTAGCTTAATTGGCTTCCACCTGCTCCCTGGCTATATCTGACCACTGCCCCTGTACTCCCCTGCCGGATCTTGTTGCCTTAGTGCCTAGTGAAAGCGTTACTGTGTTTGTCCTTACTGTGTACTTGACCCCCAGCTATTGCCTTATTGACTACGATTCTTGCTGCCTGCCTCGACCTGCTACGTCCGACCTTGCTCTTGTCTACTCCCTTGTACCGCGCCTATCTTCAGCAGTCAGAGAGGTTGAGCCGTTGCTAGTGGATACGACCTGGTTGCTACCGCCGCTGCAAGACCATCCCGCTTTGCGGCGGGCTCTGGTGAATACCAGTAGCAGCTTAGAACCGGTCCACTAGCACGGTCCACGCCAATCCCTCTCTGGCACAGAGGATCCACATCCAGCCTGCCGAATCGTGACAGTAGATCCGGCCATGGATCCCGCTGAGGTTCCCCTGCCAGTTGTCTCTGACCTCTCTACGCTGGTCGCCCAGCAAGCCCGACAGATCGCCCAACAAGATCACCAGCTGTCGTACTTGACCACCATGACACAGCAACTCCAGTCGCAGCTACAGCAGCAACAGTCACAGCTACAGCAAGTTCAGTCACAGCTACAGCAGCAACAACCATCTCCTCCGCCGGCTCCTGCATCTCTTCCGCAGCGTGTGGCCGCTCCTAGCCTCCGCTTGTTCCTGCCGGACAAATTTGATGGGGACTCTAGACTCTGCCGAGGTTTCCTGTCACAATGCTCCCTACATTTGGAGATGTTGTCGGACCAATTTCCTACTGAACGGTCGAAGGTGGCTTTCGTGGTTAGTCTTCTGTCTGGAAAGGCTTTGGCTTGGGCCACACCGCTCTGGGACTGCGATGACCCTGTCACCGCCACTGTACACTCCTTCTTCTCTGAGGTTCGCAGTGTCTTCGAGGAACCAGCCCGGGCCTCCTCTGCCGAGTCTGCCCTGCTGAACCTGGTCCAGGGTAATTCTTCAGTAGGCGAGTACGCCATCCGATTTCGTACTCTCGCTTCCGAATTATCTTGGAACAACGAGGCTCTCTGCGCGACCTTTAAAAAAGGCCTATCCAGTAACATCAAAGATGTGCTGGATAGGCACGAGAGATTCCTGCCAGTCTGCATGAACTTATCCATTTGGCCACCCGCATTGACATGCGTTTTTCGGAAAGACACCAGGAAATCCGCCAGGAGAAAGACCTTAATCCCTGGGCACCTCTCTCACGGTATCCCTTGCAGTCTACCCCTGTGCCTCCCGCCGACGAGCCTATGCAAGTAGATCGGTGTCGCCTGACTATTGAAGAGAGGTCTCGCCGTAGGGATAAGAATCTATGTCTTTACTGCGCTAGTACCGATCATTTCTTGGTGGATTGCCCGATTCGTCCTCCTCGTCTGGAAAATACTCGCACGCAGCCTGCTCATGTGGGCCTGGCGTCTCTGGGTACGGAGTCTGCTTCTCCATGTCTCACTGTGCCCGTACGGATTTCTCCTTCTGCCGACTCCTCCTTCTCTGCTGTGGCCGTCTTGGACTCTGGTTCCTCTGGAAATTTTATTCTGGCCTCTTTGCTTGATAGGTACTGCATCCCGGTGACCCGTCTCATCAAGCCGCTCTACATTGCTTCAGTCAACGGAGTCAAGTTGAACTGCACTGTGCGTTTTCGCACAGTGCCTCTGCTTATGAGCATTGGACCACATCTCGAAAAGATTGAATTCTTGGTTCTGCCCGGCTGCACATCTGAAGTCCTTCTTGGTCTGCCATGGCTCCAGCACCATTCGCCCACCCTTGACTGGACCACCGGAGAGATCGAGAATTGGGGTCCTGCTTGCCGCAAGAAATGCCTCACGCCTGCTCCCAGCCCCGTCTGTCGGGCCTCAGTGTCCCCTCCTGTGCCTGGTCTCCCCAAGGCCTATCTGGACTGTGCCAAGCCTCACCCTCTGCCCTCCCTCCCCATTCCCACTCCTTCTGACCGGTCTGCCCAGGACTTCACTGTCCCCCTGAAGGAGACTCTACAATCCCTCCCAATGTCCTCATCCCAGGTGGAGCGACACCCCGACAAAAAGAGGGGGAGACCTAAGGGGGGGGTACTGTTACGCTGAGCGCTCCGGGTCCCTGCTCCTCCCCGAAGCGCTCACGGTGTTTCTCTCCCTGCAGCGCCCCGGTCAGACCCGCTGACCGGGAGCGCTGCACTGATATTGCTGGCGGGGATGCGATTCGCATAGCGGGACGCGCCCGCTCGCCAATCGCATCCCAAGTCACTTACCCGTCCCGGTCCCCTGCTGTCATGTGCTGGCGCGCGCGGCTCCGCTCTCTAGGGCGCGCGCGCGCCAGCTCTCTGAGACTTAAAGGGCCAGTGCACCAATGATTGGTGCCTGGCCCAATTAGCTTAATTGGCTTCCACCTGCTCCCTGGCTATATCTGACCACTGCCCCTGTACTCCCCTGCCGGATCTTGTTGCCTTAGTGCCTAGTGAAAGCGTTACTGTGTTTGTCCTTACTGTGTACTTGACCCCCAGCTATTGCCTTATTGACTACGATTCTTGCTGCCTGCCTCGACCTGCTACGTCCGACCTTGCTCTTGTCTACTCCCTTGTACCGCGCCTATCTTCAGCAGTCAGAGAGGTTGAGCCGTTGCTAGTGGATACGACCTGGTTGCTACCGCCGCTGCAAGACCATCCCGCTTTGCGGCGGGCTCTGGTGAATACCAGTAGCAGCTTAGAACCGGTCCACTAGCACGGTCCACGCCAATCCCTCTCTGGCACAGAGGATCCACATCCAGCCTGCCGAATCGTGACACACAGGAGGTGGCGCACTGCAGCCTACCGGGGATTCACCTGATGACAATAAATATGGCGGGTATAATACCCTGGGGTTGTCATCCAGATCCCTGAGGGGCCGGTATGATATCTACTCTCCTCCTTATTATTCCTTATTACAACATCTGAGATTTAGAACTGAAGCGACAATTTGTCAACTCAACATAAGTTGTATATTAAAATTACTTCTCAGAGCTACATATAGAATGCATCATGTCTGGGGTCTATGTACAGTGGTCTGGTCTGGGGTGTTTATACTGGGGTCTGGTCTGGGGTCTATATACAGTGGTCTGGTCTGGGGTGTTCATACTGGGGTCTGGTCTGGATACAGGGGTCAGGGTTTGAATCTGTTTACAGGGGGTATGGTCTGGGGTCTGTTAACAGGGGTCTGGTCTGGGGTCTGTACACAGGGTCGGGGGTCTATATACAGGGGTCTGGTCGGGGGTCTATATACAGGGGTCTGGTCTGGGGTCTGTTTACAGGGTTCTGGTCTGGGGTCTGTATACAGGGGTCTGGTCGGGGGTCTATATACAGGGGTCTAGTCTGGGGTCTGTATACAGGGGTCTGGTCGGGGGTCTATATACAGGGGTCTGGTCTGGGGTCTGTTTGCAGGGGTCTGGTCTGGGGTCTGTATACAGGGGTCTGTTTGGGGGTCTATATACAGGGGTCTGGTCTAGGGTCCGCTTACAGGGGTCAGGGCTTGGGTCTGTTTACAGGGGGTGTGGTCTGATGTCTGTATACAGGGGTTTCTGGTTTGGGGTATGGTCTGGGGTCTGTTTACAGGGGTCTGGTCTGGGGTCTGTATACAGGGGTCTGGTCTGGGGTCTATATACAGTGGTCTGGTCTGAGGTGTTTATACTGGGGTCTGGTCTGGGGTCTGAATACAGGGGTCGGGTTTGAATCTGTTTACAGGGAGTGTGGTCTGGGGTCTGTTTAGAGGGGTTTGGTCTGGGGTCTGTATACAGGGGTCTGGTGGGGGGTCTGTATACAGGGATCTGGTCGGGGGTCTATATACAGGGATCTGGTCTATGGTCCGCATACAGGGGTCAGGGCTTGGGTCTGTTTACAGGGGGTGTGGTCTGATGTCTGTATACAGGAGTTTCTGGTTTGGGGTGTGGTCTGGGGTCTGTTTACAGGGGTTGTGGTCTGGGGTCTGTAAACAGGGGTTCAGTCTGGGTCTGTATACAAGAGGTTTCTGGTCTGGGTCTGTATACAGAGGTCTGGGGCCTGTTTACAGGTATCTGGTCTAAGGTCTGTATACAAGGGTCTGGTCTAAGGTCTGTATACTGGGGTCTGGTCTGGGTTCTCTACTAAGGGGTGGAGTTTTGGATCTTTATATAAGGTTTTGATTTGTATACACAGGTCTGGTCAGGTTTGTTATTCCAGAAGAAAGTTATACAGATTTGTAAATTACTTCTAAATAAGAAATCTTAATCCTTCCAGAACTTATCAGCTGCTGTATACTAGAGAGGAAATTGTGTAGTTCTTTCCAGTCTGACCACAGTGCTCTCTGCTGACACCTCTGTCCATGTCAGGAACTGTCCAGAGTACAAGCAAATCCCCATAGAAAACCTCTCCTGCTCTGGACAGTTCCTGACACAGACAGAGGTGTCAGCAGAGAGCACTGTGGTCAGACTGGAAAGAACTACACAACTTCCTCTAGAGCATACAGCAGCTGATAAGTACTGGAAGGATTAAGATTTTCATAAGGAAGTTAATTACAAATCTGTTTAACTTTCTGGCACCAGTTGCTTTGAAAACATTTTTTCCCCCTGAAGTACCCCTTTAAGCAAAACCCAAATAGGACGTAGACTGTTCTTGTTTTGTTGTTCCATGATGCTCCATTCTTTCAATACCACATCACAAGTATTCATGGGCTGGAACGTTTCCTGATGGTTTGTAAGGTAACCAGAGGGTGGGGGCAGGGAGGGGGTTAAACATAAGATTTCCTGAGATCTCATTGTTAATGATAATGATTAATTTACTGTGTCACATTATAATATAATATGATGTAAGTGACTGATTCCGGGGATGTAAGAACTGAACGGCGCCAATTCTTCCTCTATCTCTATAAAAATCACGTCTCTCTACCCATCTGACACCTTTATTCCTCGTAATGTCCGGACGTCCCCTCATCTGTATAATATTACGGGTCGCAGAGAGTTATCTTAACAATGGAGAGGATGTATAAAGGGATGCTCTGATTTTACATGACAATTACATTTATAACATGCACTCCCTTCATTTAACACATCACGGCATACATTTACGCCTGATGTCATCTAGGGGTTAATTCTTTATTTTCACTGTTTCCTTTTTGCCTGTTTTCTTCCTTGTTTTCATTTCATTCATCTTCTCCTCCATTTATCATTTCCCTCTCTCACTCTTTTTCTTTAGCTCTTTTCCTCATCATATTGTGCCCCCCCCCACACACACACCCTATTTCCTCCTTTCTTCCCTCATTCCTTTTCCCCTTCCTTTCTCCTCCCTTTTCTTTTCTTCTTTCATTTTCTTTCTTCCTTCTTCCAGGATTCTCTCTTCTTTCCTTCTCTTCCATTCCACCCTGCACACTCTATCTATCCTTACTTCTTCCTTTACTTTATTTTCTTTCCCTAGTTCTTTTTCTCATCCTCTCTCCTTTCTCTTCCTTCCTGCGCTCTTTCCTTTCCCTTCCTTCCTGTGCTCTCTCCTTTCCCTTCCTTCCTGTGCTCTCTCCTTTCTCTTCCTTCCTGCGCTCTCTCCTTTCCCTTCCATCTTGTGCTCTCTCCTTTCTCTTCCTTCCTGCGCTCTCTCCTTTCCCTTCCTTCCTGTGCTCTCTCCTTTCCCTTCCTTCCTGCTCTCTCTCCTTTCCCTTCCTTCCTGAGCTCTCTCCTTTCCCTTCCTTCCTGCTCTCTCTCCTTTCCCTTCCTTCCTGAGCTCTCTCCTTTCCCTTCCATCTTGTGCTCTCTCCTTTCTCTTCCTTCCTGCGCTCTCTCCTTTCCCTTCCCTCCTGCGCTCTCTTCTTCCCCTTCCTTCCTGCTCTCTCCTTTCCCTTCCTTCCTGCGCTCTCTCCTTTCCCTTCCTTCCTGCTCTCTCTCCTTTCCCTTCCTTCCTGAGCTCTCTCCTTTCCCTTCCTTCCTGCTCTCTCTCCTTTCCCTTCCTTCCTGAGCTCTCTCCTTTCCCTTCCTTCCTGCTCTCTCTCCTTTCCCTTCCTTCCTGCTCTCTCTCCTTTCTCTTCCTTCCTGCGCTCTCTCCTTTCTCTTCCTTCCTGCCCTCTTTCCTTTCCCTTCCTTCCTGTGCTCTCTCCTTTCCCTTCCTTCCTGCGCTCTCTCCTTTCTCTTCCTTCCTGCGCTCTCTCCTTTCCCTTCCATCCTGTGCTCTCTCCTTTCTCTTCCTTCCTGCGCTCTCTCCTTTCCCTTCCTTCCTGAGCTCTCTCCTTTCCCTTCCTTCCTGAGCTCTCTCCTTTCCCTTCCTTCCTGCGCTCTCTCCTTTCCCTTCCTTCCTGAGCTCTCTCCTTTCCCTTCCTTCCTGCTCTCTCTCCTTTCCCTTCCTTCCTGCTCTCTCTCCTTTCTCTTCCTTCCTGCGCTCTCTCCTTTCTCTTCCTTCCTGCCCTCTTTCCTTTCCCTTCCTTCCTGTGCTCTCTCCTTTCCCTTCCTTCCTGCGCTCTCTCCTTTCTCTTCCTTCCTGCGCTCTCTCCTTTCCCTTCCATCCTGTGCTCTCTCCTTTCTCTTCCTTCCTGCACTCTCACCTTTCCCTTCCTTCCTGTGCTCTCTCCTTTCCCTTCCTTCCTGCTCTCTCTCCTTTCCCTTCCTTCCTTCTCTCTCTCCTTTCCCTTCCTTCCTGCACTCCTTTCTCTTCCTTCCTGCGCTCTCTCCTTTCCCTTCCTTCCTGTACTCTCTTTTTTTCTCTTCCTTCCTGCACTCTCTACTCTCTCTTCCTTTTTGCTCACTCTTTCTTTCCTTTTTTTACTTTCTTTGCTTTCTTTTCTTATCTTTCCTTATCTTACCTTACTACTTGTATCATCCTTAATGTTTCCTTTATTCTTTCTCTTTTTTTCCATTTCCTTTTCCCTTTTTTCTTCCTTCCATCCAAAATAAAATAAGACCAATAATAGGAGGTAAAAGATATAAGAACCAGAGTTTACTTACTGTCGTTTCACATATTTCAGTCTCTGATGTCCCATTGAGACATTATGGGGGTCATTTATCGGGGCCCTTATTGTCACGCGCACAGCATTGCGCCACATTTTTTATGTCACTTTCTCCCACTTTGTGGCTGTGGTTTTCTATGCACCCAGCTTATGCATTGGTTTATGACTTTGCTCAATGGACACTCGAGAGAGCCCCCGGAGTGGACAGCATGGGAGGGGGCACATGACAGGGGGCAGTAGGAGCGGGAGCTAAGGACAGTGGAAAGGGGAGGGGTTGGTAAAGTCAGGAGGCTATAAGAGGGGAAGGCAGGAAGGGGAGGAGTTAGTTGGGGAAAAGAAAAAGAGAACGTGTCCCGCCCACCCTGTAATTGCGTGGGGGTGGTGGTGGTCCGGTTGTATGTGGGGCTGGGTGTTGTTGTCTCAGAGGCAGGGGATGGAGGGGGATTTGGAGGCATGCTTGAACGTTTGTTAGAGGCCCGGTCATAATGGCCGGGGGGAGCTGGGTTTGTAGCCAGCTACATATTGGGGGTCCCTAGCGAGAAGGGACAGAGTGGTCTCCGAAGGTGGTGCCCTTGGGTCAGGTAATGGACGACCAAGTGCAAATTAGGAGAGAGTGGATGGAAGAGAAGGTGCCTTTAGGTCCTCCTCCAGCCTGGTGCTATCTCAGGGGTTAGGGTCAGTTCGGTTTTGCACTATGTAAATGTTATGTAAATGTTATGGGGGGTAAGGTTACCCCGGATATTTGGTCATGTTATTTATAAGATATTTAAAGTATGTTATATATATTTTGTTATTTGGTTTTGTTAATAAAATTGGTCCGTTGTGGCCTTTGCACCATACATGGGAGTCTGTGGTTATTGGGGAAGAGGTAAAAAGGTGGGGCGGGGTGCTAGGTCAATCTCTACGATCCCCTAGTCAAGCCCTGACCAGGCACAGGCAGCCGTGCTTGGCTGACTGACAAGTGCTCTCTACATTAGCTCCATAAACATTAGGCGGCATTTATAAATAGGCGCAAGCATCCTGATAAATGTAAAAAAAAATGTCAGGGGAAAAACATAGTTATTAAATGACCCCTATGACTCTGTAATAGCATACTAAGACCCTAATGATATCCCTATGATAATTCTGCCACAGTAAAGGGGTAGGTAACTCTACTATGGTAATACAGTGACCCCCCGACCTACGATGGCCCCGACATACGATCATTTCAACATACAATGCTTTTGTATGTCGGGGCCATCGCATAAACGGCTATCCGGCAGCGCAGACTGCTTCAGCTGCCCCCGGATAGCCGTTTACGGTGCCCCGTGTGGTCCGCTGACGATCACTTACCTGTCCTCGGGGCTCCGGCGCGTCCTCTTCGGGATCCCCTGCATCGTCGGCGCTCTCCATCGTCGTCATCACGTCACTGCGCACGCCGTCCCGTCATCCAATAGGAGCGGCGTGCGTAGCCACGTGATGACGGCGACGGAGAGCGAAGATGCCGGGGAAGCAAAGTCCTTGCCCGAGCGTCGGGGACACCCAGGGTACGCGGTTACAGCAATGGAAGGCGACATCCAGGGCAGCGGTGACGAGCGGTGACAGTCCGGAGCGGCGGGGACACGTGAGTATAACCGCCAATACCAGCGGTCTTCAACCTGCGGACCTCCAGATGTTGCAAAACTACAACTCCCAGCATGCCCGGACAGCCGTTGGCTGTCCGGGCATGCTGGGTGTTGTAGTTTTGCAACATCTGGAGGTCCGCAGGTTGTAGACCACTGTCCTATACTTTACATTGCACGGATCCCTCAACATACGATGGTTTCAACAAACGATGGTCCATTTGGAACGGATTACCATCGTATGTTGAGGGACCACTGTACTTACCTCCCCCCGTCCTGCAATAGTTAAAGGAGACCTCCTCCAGTTAATGGTCCTACAACCTTCCAGTCCATGTAAATAAATCATCTCAGTGAGTGTAGAGCCGGAGGCGTTCAGGACATGGAAGGAACCGATACAGATCATGTATCACCCAAGACACTATAAGAAAAACTGATCATGTTATTCTGCGTGAGTTATGTCTCCATCGTACCGCAGCCTGGAACTCCTAGAATTGATGAAGGAAACCGACTAGGCCCAGTCTATCATCAACAGAGAACAATAAAGGGAAGCTACTGATCTGGATCACTGACGACCGGGAATTTTATATTGTTGTAAAACATCAAAACAATCGGACCCCGCTTAGAATCCTCCTCTAGAATCTCCTGAATGACCCCTGTATTGGACCCTCATCCTGCAGGCATTGGTCTTCCTTTAGCCTCATAATCGTAGTATCAGTCTGTGGCCCTCCCGGTGTTGCAAAAATTTAACTATCAGCATGCATGGACAGCCAAACACCTGTCTGCCTCCTCCACAGGAACCACACTGATCAAGAAAGGTAAATCAAGGCTTCCCTTTTGCAAAACTTCAAATCCCAGCATCCGGCTGTCCGGGCATGCTGGGAATTGAAGTTTTACAACATCTGAAGGATCACAGTTTGAGACCACTAGGTGATTTTGCCCCATACGGACAGGGTCCCTTCTCGCTGCTCTTGGCGCATATTAGACACCTTGTCCCAGAGATGTCTATAGGATTAATATCTGGAGACTGGTAAAACCTAGGACAGGAGGGGAAAACTCCAATCCATGACTACACAACACTTTTGGAAGGTGCAATGTCCTGGTGCCTGTTTGCCCCTGACAGGAAGGGCTCATTGATTAATAATGCCAAATTCTGCCCCATATCATCATGGTGCCTGGAGATATAGACCCTTCTGACCAGGCCATGTTTCTCCACAGATATCTGGACCCATCTGACCAGGTCATGTTTCTCCATAGAGATCTGGATCCATCTGACCAGGTCATGTTTCTCCATAGAGATCTAGATCTATCTGAACAGGTCATGTTTTTCTACAGAGATCTGGACCCATCTGACCAGGCCATGTTTTTCTATAGAGATCTACATCCATCTGACCAGGACATGTTTCTTCACAGAGTTCTGGACCCATCTGACCAGGCCATCTTTCTTCCCAGAGTTCTGGACCCATCTGACCAGGCCATGTTTCTCCACAGAGATCTGGACCCATCTGACCAGGCCATGTTTCTGCTCATAGATCTGGATCCATCTGACCAGGCCATGTTTCTCTATAGAGATCTGGATCCATCTGACCAGGCCATGTTTCTCCACAGAGATCTGGACCCATCTGACCAGGCCATGTTTCTGCTCAGAGATCTGGATCCATCTGACCAGGCCATGTTTCTCCACAGAGATCTGGATCCATCTGACCAGGCCATGTTTTTCTACAGAGATCTGGATCCATCTGACCAGGACATGTTTCTCTACAGAGATCTGGATCAATCTAACCAGGTCATGTTTCTTCACAGAGTTCTGGACCCACCTGACCAGGCCATGTTTCTCCACAGAGATCTGGATCCATCTGACCAGGCCATGTTTCTCTATAGAGATCTGGATCCATCTGACCAGGCCATGTTTCTCCACAGAGATCTGGATCCATCTGACCAGGCCATGTTTCTCCACAGAGATCTGGATCCATCTAACCAGGTCATGTTTCTCCACAGAGATCTGGATCCATCTGACCAGGCCATGTTTCTCTATAGAGATCTGGATCCATCTGACTAGGCCATGTTTCTCCACAGAGATCTGGATCCATCTGACCAGGCCATGTTTCTCCACAGAGATCTGGATCCATCTGACCAGGCCATGTTTCTCCACAGAGATCTGGATCCATGATTTAACCAGGCCTTGTTTCTCCTCCGCTCACCTTTCTTTTCCCCCACAATAGTCCTAGAGCTGGTCTGTTGTTATAGCTCATTTGTGCTAAGGATTGCAGAGTTGTAGGTTCAGACCAGTTATTTGGACATCAGTGCTGTATTTGGCTGTAGTTTCCCGACTGCGCTCCACTTGTCCTTGATGTGGTGTCCCAGCACCAAAAGCTGTCCTGTGGGCTGCGGATCTCCTCGGGCAGACCTGCGGCACAAGTGTTGGGCCCACTACAGTGACTGTTCGTTCTATTTAATATGTTTGAGCACTTTATCATATATTGTATTACGTTTCTCCCATGCACTGTGAAATATGCTATTTATGTGTGTTATACCTTTAACCCCTTAAGGACCGGGCCATTTTTCATTTTTGCACTTTCGTTTTTTTCTCCTGGTCCCCCAGAAACCCACGCTTCTATCTAGCAATGGCAGGGATCTGCCTCACCGGACACCAACAGCAGCCAGCCACCTACTCCATCGGCAGCTCCACTTACTCCGGTATCATCTTCCCCTGAGGGTGAGTGTCCAGATCCTGCAGAGGCTCAAAGGGTTGCTGTGATGCAGCTATGGCGACTCCAAAGTCAGGCCCTCTGGAAATATCAGCACCTTGCTGTGGCTGAAGCTATGGCCACAACAGCTGATCAGCTTCCACCATACTAAAATCTACATCACCAGAAAGTGAGCCACAATAATGCCGCTCCCGTTGTTATGTTTTAGGTCTTCATCACCTACAAGTTCTTAACCAAGTTATTGTTTACCAAGTTCTGCAACAAGTTCAAACAATGTGCCTGGCACTTAGCCAAGAAGAAACCACAACGCTTTCATGTGCCAGGTGTCATACCATGAACTTCTTACAGATCCTTTTACCTTTCTGGTTTGGTGCAAAATCCTAAAAGTGGCTTAAAACAAAAATGTCTAGTCAGGATTGCCAAGAGGTCAGAAAATGTTAAACCTATACAGTCTTGCTGTGTATTCAGTCAGTCTGCAAATGTATTCAGTCTTTATAATGCCTTATTCAGTATTTATCATGTCTTATTTAGTACTAACCACAAAATAGAAGAAGGGACGGCACTGCTAATAAAGTATCACCATGTAGTACCTGATAGCTTGTAGAGGGGCCACGTTGTCAAAGAGGAGTCGCAATCCAACAACCAGTCTTTCGGTGCTCAGTGGCAAAAGAATAACAGTAGAATACCCAAGCAAGCACGTACAAAGGATGCGCACGGCACTCGATACGCTGGTATAAAAGGTACTTCTTTATTTCAAGCAAAGGGGTTCACAAACATCGGAAGCGGAGATGGGGGGAGACAGGTCGCATACTGAAGTTTGAGAAACTGGATGTGACGTATGGTCCAGTTGAAGCCGTAGTTGCGGTGAAACGGTCGTTGACCTGTCTCCCCCCCATGTTTGTGAACCCCCTTGCTTGAAATAAAGAATAACCTTTTATACCAGCGTATCGAGTGCCGTGAGCATCATTTCTACGTGCCTGCTTTCTCATTTAGTACTATTGTTAGTGAAATGTACAAAGCCAGACAGTAATTAAATGTCTCATCTTCAAAACTCTATTTCTCAGTCAGGATGTATTTTCTTTATATGTTCCATGGTGTTTGTACCATTTGTCTTCTGATGGGCAGGAGGTTACCAACCTCATTATGGAAGGAACTCTAATCCACTTTATTCTACCTTCAAAAGGAACTGTTCGGTTGCCCTACCCTCGTCAATCCTCAGCCTCCAGGACTGGGCGCCGAGGACATAAAGCATAGAGCTTATTGGCCCTATTTGTTGAGTGCCCCTCCATCCCACAGGGTCTAGGTTCTGACTCCGGCCTTGGCTCCTCTCTTGATCACAATGTCCGGGGGTAACACAGGGATATATGTTTCGCTCTCGTTCTATATGTTTCGCTCTCGTTCTATATGTTTTGCTCTCGTTCTATATGTTTCGCTCTCGCTCTATATGTTTCGCTCTCGCTCTATATGTTTCGCTCTCGCTCTATATGTTTCGCTCTCGCTCTATATGTTTCGCTCTCGCTCTATATGTTTCGCTCTCGCTCTATATGTTTCGTTCTCGTTCTATATGTTTCGCTCTCGCTCTATATGTTTCGCTCTCGCTCTATATGTTTCGCTCTCGCTCTATATGTTTCGCTCTCGCTCTATATGTTTCGCTCTCGTTCTATATGTTTCGCTCTCGTTCTATATGTTTCGCTCTCGCTCTATATGTTTCGCTCTCGCTCTATATGTTTCGCTCTCGCTCTATATGTTTCGCTCTCGTTCTATATGTTTCGCTCTCGCTCTATATGTTTCGCTCTCGCTCTATATGTTTCGCTCTCGCTCTATATGTTTCGCTCTCGCTCTATATGTTTCGCTCTCGCTCTATATGTTTCGCTCTCGTTCTATATGTTTCGCTCTCGCTCTATATGTTTCGCTCTCGTTCTATATGTTTCGCTCTCGCTCTATATGTTTCGCTCTCGCTCTATATGTTTCGCTCTCGCTCTATATGTTTCGCTCTCGCTCTATATGTTTCGCTCTCGCTCTATATGTTTCGCTCTCGCTCTATATGTTTCGCTCTCGCTCTATATGTTTCGCTCTCGTTCTATATGTTTCGCTCTCGTTCTATATGTTTCGCTCTCGCTCTATATGTTTCGCTCTCGCTCTATATGTTTCGCTCTCGTTCTATATGTTTCGCTCTCGCTCTATATGTTTCGCTCTCGCTCTATATGTTTCGCTCTCGCTCTATATGTTTCGCTCTCGCTCTATATGTTTCGCTCTCGTTCTATATGTTTCGCTCTCGCTCTATATGTTTCGCTCTCGCTCTATATGTTTCGCTCTCGCTCTATATGTTTCGCTCTCGTTCTATATGTTTCGCTCTCGCTCTATATGTTTCGCTCTCGCTCTATATGTTTCGCTCTCGTTCTATATGTTTCGCTCTCGCTCTATATGTTTTGCTCTCGCTCTATATGTTTCATTCTCGTTCTATATGTTTCGCTCTCGCTCTATATGTTTCGCTCTCGCTCTATATGTTTCGCTCTCGCTCTATATGTTTCGCTCTCGCTCTATATGTTTCGCTCTCGCTCTATATGTTTCGCTCTCGTTCTATATGTTTCGATCTCGCTCTATATGTTTCGCTCTCGCTCTATATGTTTCGCTCTCGCTCTATATGTTTCGCTCTCGTTCTATATGTTTCGCTCTCGCTCTATATGTTTTGCTCTCGCTCTATATGTTTCGTTGTCGTTCTATATGTTTCGCTCTCGCTCTATATGTTTCGCTCTCGTTCTATATGTTTCGCTCTCGCTCTATATGTTTCGCTCTCGCTCTATATGTTTCGCTCTCGCTCTATATGTTTCGCTCTCGTTCTATATGTTTCGCTCTCGTTCTATATGTTTCGCTCTCGCTCTATATGTTTCGCTCTCGCTCTATATGTTTCGCTCTCGCTCTATATGTTTCGCTCTCGTTCTATATGTTTCGCTCTCGCTCTATATGTTTCGCTCTCGCTCTATATGTTTCGCTCTCGCTCTATATGTTTCGCTCTCGCTCTATATGTTTCACTCTCGCTCTATATGTTTCGCTCTCGTTCTATATGTTTCGCTCTCGCTCTATATGTTTCGCTCTCGCTCTATATGTTTCGCTCTCGCTCGCACGTCACTGCTGTTGGGGTCTTCGTGTCACCTGGGCCGATGGCCTCTCCTGTCAGAGGTTATTTCCTCATTGTCTTCACCATCCACATACACGTCTCCAGACCCTGAGCCTCCGACCTGCTCCCTGACCCTCATCCTCCGCTCCCGCTCTGACATTTCCTTCTGATGAGCCGGTTCTTAGTCTTGTCTCCTGAGGAATAGTCGTCTTGCCTGGCCTCATGTGTGATGGACTCCTCGAGCTCGGCTACGCGGGAACATAGAGATCTGCTGCACCACACAAAATCTACCATAGTATATGTACGAAAATATAAAGATGTGCAGAAAGGGTAATATGCCCTCAGGATTATCATTACCAATCCCCATAACTGCCAAACATCATTCGTCATCATTCATCACCATCATTTATTATCATCATCATCATTTATTATCATTCATCATCATCATTTATTATCATTCATCATCATCATCATCATTTATTAGCCCTAGGGGGGGTGATTCAAACTTTTATTAGGGAAGGGGTTCAATTATCTTTATTCCCTTTTTTTCCCCATAGGGACCTATAACACTGCACACACTGATCATTGTTATCCCATAGGGACCTATAACACTGCACACACTGATCATTGTTATCCCATAGGGACCTATAACACTGCACACATTGATCATTGTTATCCCATAGGGGACCTATAACACTGCACACACTGATCTCTTACACTGATCATTGTTATCCCACAGGAGGCTATAACACTGCACACACTGATCATTTACATTGATCAGTGGTTTCTCATAGGAAACAATTGATCAATGATTCTGCCGCTTGACTGCTCATGTCTGGATCTCAGGCACTGAGCAGTCATTCGGCGATCGGACACCAGGAGGCAAGGTAAGGGCCACTCCTGCTGCCCTACAGCTGTTCGGGATGCCGCGATTTTGCCGCGGTGATCCCAAACAGCCCCCTGAGCTAACTGACAATGTTTTACTTTCACTATAGACGTGGCGTTCAACTTTGAACACCGCATCAAAAGGGTTAATAGCTATTAGCCACGGGTCCCGGCCATTGTTAGAGGCCCGACCCGACACGCTGTGGCCCCGTGTTATAGAACGGGAGCGGACTCAGGACGTACAGGTACGCCCTGAGTCCTTAAGGGGTTAATGTACATCAATAAATTATATATTTTTATACTGAAAGACGTGACTCCATCCCTCCTTTGTGATGAATATGTTGTGTAGGAGAAGACATTAGGCCTCGTGTAGTCTGTGCACATGATGATATCATTTGATAATAAGCAATAATTGCCTTTGTATATTTTCATTCATGGTCATCTCTATCATCCTCTTTCCTTATTATCATTTTTAGTTTTATTTTTAGTTCATCATAAACATTATCATTAATCATCATCATCATCATTATCATTCATCATCATCATTATCATTCATCATGTCAATATCATCATTAACATCATCATCATCATAATCTGCAATATAATCATTAATATTAACATCATCAAAGTGATCAAATCTACCATGAATATCATCATCATCATCATAACCAATATCATCAATATCTTCATCATCAGCATCAAATCCTCAACCCAACCATTATCATCCTCCTCCTCATCATCATCATTACCAATTCCAGCATCATCAACAGCATCACCATCATCCTCAATATTATCAACATCTCTTACCTCATTATAAAAATCATCATCATCATCATCATAAAAGCATTATCAATATCAGCATTATCACACAAATATCAGTAATACCATTATTATCAATCAACATCATCGTCAATCACCATCATTATCATCATCCTCATCATCAATCACCATCATCATCATCATCCTCAATCACCATCATTATCATTATCATCATCATCAGCATCCCCATCCTCGTCATCATCATCATCATAGCATTATCACACAAATATCAGTAATACCATTATTATCAATCAACATTATCCTCAATCATTATCATCATCAATCACCATCATCATTATCAACATCATCATCAATCACCATCATCATCATTATCAACATCATCATCAATCACCATCATCATCATCATTATCATCATCATCATTATCATCCTCAATCACCAACATTATCATCATCATTATCATCATCAATCTCCATCATCATTATCAACATCATCATCATCATTATCATCATCATCAATCACCATTATTATCATCATCATTATCATCCTCAATCACCAACATTAATCACCATAATCATTATCAACATCATCATCAATCACCATCATCATCATCATTATCATCATCATCAATCACCATCATTATCATCATCATCATCATTATCATCATTATCAATTACCATCATCATTATCAATCACCATCATTATCATCATCATCAATCACTATCAATATTATCAAAATCATCATCATCAATCACCATCATCATCAATCACCATCATTATCATCATCATCAATCATCATTATCAAAATCATCATCATCAATCACCATCATCATTATCATCATCATCATCATTATCAACATCATCATCATCATCATTATCATCATCATCATTATTATTATTATCACCATCAATCAATCATCATCAATCATTATTATCATCATCATCATCATCATCACCATTATCAACATCATCATCAATCACCATCATTATCATCATCATTATTATTATTATTATCACCATCATCATCAATCATTCTTATCATCATCATCATCACCATTATCATTTTCATCATCATCATCATCTGGATTTAGCTGGCGTTAGTATAAACTCTTCATCTCCAGTGATGCTGCAAATGTTTAGTGACTGTTCAGACACAGGAGGAGGCAGCGAGAAAATGAAAAGTGACGCCGTGAAGGAACTGAAGCTGGAGCTGAATTCTGAATGCAGCTCCGGCTGTGAATGGAGTAGGACACACTGTAACGCAGCTTCAGCGATAAGTGACGCAGAATACATTGTGTGTAGACGTAACCAGTAATCATTTACTTTATAGCTTCATGGAGCTTGTCCCTGTTTCTGGTTGACCCTATAACCCTACACCAGTGGTCTCAAGCGGTGGGCCTCCAGATGTTGCAAAACTTCAACTCCCAGCATGCCCGGACAGCCAACGGCTGTCCGGGCATGCTGGGAGTTGAAGTTTTGCAACATCTGGAGGGTCACAGTTTGAGACCACTGCCCTACACACAAGGAGGAACAAGACAAGAAGCGGCAGGACCCATCCCCAGGAGACCAAGGTGATAATTATTGTAATTTTCAGCTTTGTATCTCACCCCGAATATTAAAATCAGATGGGAAAACCC
Organism: Hyla sarda; assembly: GCF_029499605.1. Classification (NCBI taxonomy): domain Eukaryota; kingdom Metazoa; phylum Chordata; class Amphibia; order Anura; family Hylidae; genus Hyla; species Hyla sarda. Next base: position 435,407,149 of record NC_079191.1, on the reverse strand, counting down.
ATCTCCCAGGATGCCTTGCTCTTTAACACCTTATAAACTATTGTAAACATAACCCACAGCTTTAACCCCTTAAAGGGGTACTCCGCTGGAAAACATTTTCTTTTAAATCAACTGGTGCCAGAAAGTTAAACAGATTTGTAAATTACTTCTATTAAAAATAAACAATCCTTCCACTACTTATCAGCTGCTGTATAAAACACAGGAAGTTCTTTTCTTTTTGAATCTCCTTTCGGCCTGACCACAGTGCTCTCTGCCGACACCTCTGTAAATTTTAGGAACTGTCCAGAGCAGGAGCAAATCCCCATAATAAACCTCTCCTGCTGTGGACAGTTCCTAAAATGGACAGAGGTGTCAGCAGAGATGCACTGTGGTCAGACAGAAAGGAAATTCAAAAAGAAACTTAACTTCCTGTGGAGCATACAGCAGCTGATAAGTACTGGAAGGATTGGAATTTTTTTTTTAATAGAGGTCATTTACAAATCTGTTTAACTTTCTGGCACTTTCTGGCACCAGTTTATTTATTAAAAGAAAATGTTTTCCAGTGGAGTACCCCTTTAAGGAACACAGGTTTTTTTTTCCATTTTTGCATTTTCGTTTTTTCCTCCTCACTTTCAAAAAATCATAACTCTTTCAGTCTTCCACCTACAGACCCATATGAAGGCTTGTTTTATGCGCTAACAATTTTGCTTTGTAATGACATCGGTAATTTCACCACAAAGTATACGGCAAAACCGAAAAAAAAATATTTATGCGACAAAATTGAAAATAAAACGCCATTGTGAAATTTTAAGCAGCTTCTGTTTCTACGCAGTGCATTTTTTGGTAAAGATGATGCCTCATCTTTATTCTGTAGGTCCATACGGTTACAACGATACCCAATTTATATAGGTTGTATTTTATTTTACTGCTTAAAAAAAATGATAACTACATGCACCAAAATTAGTACATTTAAAACTGTCATCTTCTGACCCCTGAAACTTTTTTATTTTTCTGCATACAGGGATGTATGAGGGGTCATTTTTTGCGCCGTGGTATGTAGTATTTTTGGTAACATTTTTGTTTTGATGGTACTTTTTGATTGCTTTTTAGACCTTTTTTTATGGTATATAAAATGACCAAAAATACGCAATTTTGGACGTTGGTATTTTTTTTTAAGGTATACGCCATTGACCATGCGGTTTAATTAAGGTTATATTTTTATAGTCTGGACATTTCCATATGTGCAGCAATACCACATATGTTTATTTTTGTCTACATATATACATAATTTTTTTTATGGGAAAAGGTGGGGGGGGGGGGTGATGTAAACTTTTATTATGGAAGGGGTTAATTCACATTTATTACCTTTTTTATTTTTTAACACCATTTTTTAGTCCCCATAGGGGACTATAACATGCAATCCTTGGATTGCATACACTGAACAATGCTATGCCATTGCATAGCATTGATCAGTGCTATCTGTGCTCGATTGCTCAAGGCTGCTGAGGCTGACAGGAGCATCGAGGAAGAGATCGGACAGCAGGGAGGCAGGTAAGGGCCATCCTGCCATCCTCTCAGCTGATCGGACACCGTGGTTTCACCGATCAGCTCTGCTAAGCTGCCAGGAATGCTCTTTCTTTATTTTCAACACTGCGATCAACTTTGATCACGGCATCTAATGGGTTAATGCTGGACATCAGCGCGATCGGTGATGTCTGACATGAGACACGGGTCACGAAGGGGTCAGCAGGGGAAAGGACGCAGGGCATACAGGTATGCCCTGGGTACTTAAGAGGTTAAAGGGGCACTCCGGGGAAGTTACCCCATAGCCCGCCCTTTCCCTCTCATCAACCTATGTAATTGCTAAAATATCATTCATTAGCTACATAGAGCATTTTCCCCTCTTTGGTTGTCAATTACATCCCTCAAGTGAGTGAATTACATCATCCAACCATCCGTCTCTGTCCAAATCCCTCTCTGAAAGCAGCCCCCACCCTGAGAGACACAGACCATGTGGTTTCTGCCCTGCACTGATGAGTCATGCTTTCTTTAGTGATAAGAACTGGGAGGTGTGAGCAGCCTTAGCCAATCAGACACTGAACTTCTCTCTGCTGCTTAGAGCAAGAGGGTGGGGGCTTCTCTCAGAGAGTAAGCTGGCTGGCAGAGCAGAGCTGCGATGATTGCTGGGAGATGTAGGCAAGGGGAGAGAAAGATGGAAAATAATATTAAGCAGCCCGAGAAGAGAACAGGGGCCACAGGAGCCATGGATATCAGGCAGGATGGTTTACAGGGAATATATCCAGGTAGTGCAGTGGCTTTGGATATATTTATTTATATATATATATATATATATATATATATATATATATATATATTTATATATATAGACACTTCCCTGGAGTACCCCTTTAAAAGTGACACCTCTCAGAATTCCCTATAGCTATTTTTTTATGAAAGTGTCAACTTGATAAGCTTCTTGATAAGTTGTGGAATATGATTATATTGAGGCCATTAAGGTCATTTTTTAGGGTGGGTTCCAAGTACCCTCATCCCAACCAGTTAAATGGTGGTATTCTAATTATTGTCCCCAGCAGGTGCTCACTGTAGCACATTGGGGGGGGGGGGGGGGGTGAAGTTCTGCAGCTGGAGAGGCAGAGATCCAAGAGCGCTGCTCTCCGCCCTATGATGTCACCGATATAACATGTAATGGTAGCCGTCCGCTCATTACAAACTCTTCTCAACTAAAATCCAAGTAAAAAAAGAAGAAAGCATTTTTCTTGTGAAGACGCATGAAGAGGCCATTATCCCATCGGCATCCCGGGGTTAGTTGGCGAATCGGTGGGAAGAAGCGAACATAGAGGTAAATACACACACAACAATAGCTGCCATGTTCTCTGCACCTTCATTCATGGAGGATAAATAGGTGCAATTTACTGTACCCATCTCTGCTGATTGTAGATAATCGAGCCCAATTGTGCGCCTCTGCTCGGCCTGGTGCAGGGGCCCTCGGTGTTGGCACAGCAGGATGACTGGTAATACTCCTCCATCACATTCATTACTATGGATTATATTAATAATCATATCAGTCACCAGGCGACCCTCCAGCCCTGGTATACCCCATTATATACTATGTTCTTATGGGCCCCTGTCTACTCTCAGCTCACACACATAGGATTTAGGGCAGTATTTTTAGCCAAAACCAGAAGCAGATCCAACACAGAGAAATGGAAGGATTTGCACCATACTCCAAGTTTTGGACCCATTCCATTTTTTTAAATTATTATTATTTTTTTTTATAAAACTACTGAGTATCTAAAAAATAATGTAACTATGCAAATTATCCTAATTAAAAGATATCTTTAAAGGGGTACTCTGGCGCAAAGACATCTTATCCCCTATCCAAAGGATAGGGGATAAGATGCCTGACCGCGGGGGACCCGCCACTGGGGACCCCCGTGATCTCGCATGCAGCACCCCCGTTAGAATCAGTCCCCGGAGCGAACACGCTCCGGGTCTGATTACTGGCGATCACGGGGACAGAGCGTTGTGACTTCACGTGTCACGCCCCCCCATAGGCTTGCATTGAGGGGGGGTGGAGCGTGACGTCAAACGGGGGGCGGAGCTGTGATGTCACAACGCTCCGTCCCCGTGATCGCCAGTAGTCAGCTGTCACGCCCTCTCCCATAGGCTTGCATTGAGGGGGCGGAGCGTGACATCACACAGGGGCGGAGTCGTGACGTCACAACTCTCTGTCCCTGTGATCGCCAGTAATCAGCTTTAACGCCCCCTCCCATAGGCTTGCATTAAGGGGGCGGAGTCGTGACATCACAATGCTCCGTTCTCGTGATCGCCAGTAATCAGCTGCCATGCCCCCTTCCATAGGCTTGCATTGAGGGGGTGGAGCATGACGTCACACGGGGGCGGAGCCGTGACATCACAACACTCCGTCCCTGTGATCGCCAGTAATCAGCTGTCACGCCCCCCTCCCATAGGCTTGCATTGAGGGGGCGGAGCGTGACTTCACACGGGGGCGGAGCCGTGATGTCACAATGCTCCGGCCCCGTGATCGCCAGTAATCAGCTGTCACGCCCCTTCCCATAGGCTTGCATTGAGGGGGCGGAGCGTGACATCACACAGGGGCGGAGCCGTGACATCACAATGCTCCGTTCTCGTGATCGCCAGTAATCAGCTGTCACGCCCCCTCCGATAGGCTTGCATTGAGGGGGCGGAGCATGACATCACACGGGAGCGGAGCTGTGAAGTCACAATGCTCCGGCCCCGTGATTGCCAGTAATCAGACCCGGAGCGAACACGCTCCAGGAACTGATTCTAACGGGGTGCTGCGTGCAAGATAACGGGGTCTCCAGCGGCAGGACCCCCGCGATCAGGCATCTTATCCCCTATCCTTTGGATAGGGGATAAGATGTCTTAGCGCCGGAGTACCCCTTTAATTTTGTGTACACAGCTCATAGGCTAGGTTTCCACTTGGGTTTATTCTGGCAGTTTTTGGATTTCTGCCACTGCAGTTTTTGAGCCAAAGCCAGAAATGTATTCAAAAGGAATAGGACATATAAAGGAAGGACTTACACTTCTCCTCCCTTATGGATCCACTTCTGACTGTGGCTCAAAATCCGCAGTGGCAGATCTCCAAAAACTGCCAGAAAAAACCCAAGTGGAGACTTAGGAGGCTTAGGCAGACATTTGTGTCGTATATGCTTACAGACAATTAACATATCCCACACGTTTCCTTATTCAGGGATTATGTGAACTCCTCTGCTTCTTGCAGCTTCACAGAGAGAACCCGATGATCATCAAACCTGCAGCTTCAAGAAAATACTCACTGATCTTAGAACCTGCCGCTCCACAGAAAAGACTGAACCTACAGCTTTAAAGGGGTACTCCCATGGAAACCTTTTTCCTTTTTTTTTTAAATCAACTGGTGCCAGAAAGTTAAACAGATTTGTAAATCACTTCTGTTAAAAAATCTTAATCCTTCCAGTACTTTTTAGGGGCTGTATACTAAAGAGAAATCCCAAAAAGAAATGCATTTCCTCTGATGTCATGACCACAGTGCTCTCTGCTGACCTCTGCTGTCCATTTTAGGAACTGTCCAGAGCAGAAGAAAATCCCCATAACAAACATATGCTGCTCTGGGCAGTTCCTAAAATGGACAGCAGAGGTCAGCAGAGAGCACTCTGGTCAGGACATCAGAGGAAATGCATTTCTTTCTGGCACCAGTTGATTTAAAAAAAAAAAAGAAAAAAGTTTTCCACGGAAGTACCCCTTAAAGGACCAAGCCCATTTTGACCTTAACGACCAGGCAAATTTTATTTTTGCGTTTTCGTTTTTTCCTCCTCGCCTTCTAAAATCCATAACTCTTTTATATTTCCATCTACAGACCCATATAAGAGCTTGTTTTTTTTTTGCATGACCAATTGTTCTTTGTAATGAAACCTCTCATTTTACCAAAAAATGTATGGAGAACCCAAAGAATTATTTTTTTTAGGGAGGAAATTTAAAGGAAAACTGTCAGCTTACTCCCCCCGCACTAACCAGTGGTACTGGCTGGTAGTGCGGGGGACGCTGATCAGTTTGATGCTTACCGTACCTGGATCCGCCACGTCGTTTGGCCGTAATCTTCTATTTTCGGTATATGCTAATTAGGTGCTAACTTGCACCGGCCGGGCTAGCTGGCACTCTGACGTCAGCGTTTCTGGCCGCAGCACCACCCAGCTCATCAATGTTCCTCCCCTCCCTCCGTCAGTACTGCTGGTTAGAGCAGGGGGAGCAAGCTGATGGGTTTCCTCTAAATGAAAACCACAATTTAGCAAATTTTGGAGGGTTTCATTTTTACGCTGTACACTTTACGGTAAAAATGACATGTGTTCTTTATTTTGTGGGTCAATACGATTAAAATGATACCCATGGCTAGATACTTTTATATTTTTGCACCGCTTAAAAAAATCGCAAACTTTTTGTACAAAATCAGTAATATAGAATCTCCCTAATTTGACCACCTATAACTTTTTAAATTTTCCATATATATGGCGGTTTGAGGGCTTCTTTTTTGCGCTGTCATCTGTACTTTTTATCGATACCACATTTGCCTACATAATACTTTTAGATCACTTTTTTTTTTATTTATGGGAATAAAATGTGACAAAAAAGCAGCATTTAAGCTGTTTACCGTACGGATCATTCACATTATACTTTGATAGTTTTGATTCGCAGTCATACACATGACGAAAAGGTAAGTCCTGGTGCGCTAAGTATCTCTGAACCAGGACGTACATTTACATCTGTGGTCGATAAGGGGTTAAAGGAAAGTTCTAGGTTATGAACCTACAGCTTTACAGAGAACACCCACTGAGCACTGATCCTACAGCTTTACAGAGAACACCCACTGAGCACTGAACCTACAGCTTTATAGAGAACACCCACTGAGCACTGAACCTACAGCTTTACAGAGAACACCCACTGAGCACTGATCCTACAGCTTTACAGAGAACACCCACTGAGCACTGAACCTACAGCTCTACAGAGAACACCCACTGAGCACTGAACCTACAGCTTTACAGAGAACACCCACTGAGCACTGAACCTACAGCTCTACAGAGAACACCCACTGAGCACTGAACCTACAGCTTTACAGAGAACACCCACTGAGCACTGAACCTACAGCTTTACAGAGAACACCCACTGAGCTCTGAACCTACAGCTTTACAGAGAACACCCACTGAGCACTGAACCTACAGCTTTACAGAGAACACCCACGGAGCACTGAACCTACAGCTTTATAGAGAACACCCACTGAGAACTGAACCTACAGCTTTACAGAGAACACCCACTGAGCTCTGAACCTACAGCTTTGCAGAGAACACCCACTGAGCTCTAAACCTGCAGCTTTATAGAGAACACCCACTGAGCACTGAATCTACAGCTTAACAGAGAACACCCACTGAGCACTGAACCTACAGCTTTACAGAGAACACCCACTGAGCACTGAACCAACAGCTTTACAGAGAACACCCACTGAGCTCCGAACCTGCAGCTTTACAGAGAACACCCACTGAGCTCTGAACCTACAGCTTTACATAGAACATCCACTGAGCTCTGAACCTACAGCTTTACAGAGAACACCCACAGAGCGCTGAACCTACAGCTTTACAGAGAACACCCACTGAGCACTGAACCTACAGCTTTACAGAGAACACCCACTGAGCACTGAACCAACAGCTTTACAGAGAACACCCACTGAGCTCTGAACCTACAGCTTTACATAGAACATCCACTGAGCTCTGAACCTACAGCTTTACAGAGAACACCCACTGAGCACTGAACCAACAGCTTTAAAGAGAACACCCACTGAGCTCTGAACCTACAGCTTTACATAGAACATCCACTGAGCTCTGAACCTACAGCTTTACAGAGAACACCCACTGAGCTCTAAACCTGCAGCTTTACAGAGAACATCCACTGAGCACTGAACCTGCAGCTTTACAGAGAACACCCACTGAGCTCTGAACCTACAGCTTTACAGAGAACACCCATTGAGCACTGAACCTGCAGCTTTACAGAGAACACCCACTGAGCTCTGAACCTGCAGCTTTACAGAGAACACCCACTGAGCTCTGAACCTACAGCTTTACAGAGAACACCCACTGAGCACTGATCCTACAGCTTTACAGAGAACACCCACTGAGCACTGAACCTACAGCTTTACAGAGAACACCCACTGAGCACTAAACCTGCAACTTTACAGAGAACACCCACTGAGCAATGAACCTACAGCTTTACAGAGAACACCCACTGAGCACTGAACCTACAGCTTTACAGAGAACACCCACTGAGCTCTGAACCTACAGCTTTATAGAGAACACCCACTGAGCTCTGAACCTGCAGCTTTACAGAGAACACCCACTGAGCTCTGAACCTGCAGCTTTACAGAGAACACCCACTGAGCTCTGAACCTACAGCTTTACAGAGAACACCCACTGAGCACTGAACCTACAGCTTTACAGAGAACACTCACTGAGCACTGAACCTACAGCTCTACAGAGAACACCCACTGAGCTCTAAACCTGCAGCTTTACAGAGAACACCCACTGAGCTCTTAACCTACAGCTTTACAGAGAACACCCACTGAGCTCGAAACCTACAGCATTAAATAGAACACCCACTGAGCTCTGAACCTACAGCTTTACAGAGATCACCAACTGAGCTCTGAACCTACAGCTTTACAGAGAACACCCACTGAGCTCTGAACCTGCAGCTTTACAGAGAACACCCACTGAGCACTGAACCTACAGCTTTACAGAGAACACCCACTGAGCTCTAAACCTGCAGCTTTACAGAGAACACCCACTGAGCTCTGAACCTACAGCTTTACAGAGAACACCCACTGAGCTCTGAACCTACAGCTTTACAGAGAACACCCACTGAACTCTGAACCTACAGCTTTACAGAGAACACCCACTGAGCACTGAACCTACAGCTTTACAGAGAACACCCACTGAGCACTGAACCTACAGCTTTACAAAGAACACCCACTGAGTACTGAACCTACAGCTTTACAGAGAACAGCCACTGAGCTCTGAACCTATAGCTTTACAGAGAACACCTACTGAGCACTGAACCAACAGCTTTACAGAGAACACCCACTGAGCACTCAACCTACAGCTTTACAGAGAACACCCACTGAGCACTCAACCTACAGCTTTACAGAGAACACCCACTGAGCTCTGAACCTACAGCTTTACAGAGAACACCCACTGAGCACTCAACCTATAGCTTTACAGAGAACACCCACTGAGCACTAAACCTACAGCTTTTTAGAGAACACCTACTGAGCTCTGAACCTGCAGCTTTACAGAGAACACCCACTGAGCTCTAAATCTGCAGCTTTACAGAGAACACCCACTGAGCTCTGAACCTGCAGCTTTATAGAGAACACCCACTGAGCTCTAAACCTGCAGCTTTACAGAGAACACCCACTGAGCACTGAACCTACAGCTTTATAGAGAACACCCACTGAGCACTGAACCTACAGCTTTACAGAGAACACCCACTGAGCACTGAACCTACAGCTTTACAGAGAACACCCACTGAGCACTGAACCTACAGCTTTACAGAGAACACCCACTGAGCTCTGAACCTGCAGCTTTACAGAGAACACCCACTGAGCACTGAACCTGCAGCTTTACAGAGAACACCCACTGAGCACTGAACCTACAGCTTTATAGAGAACACCTACTGAGCACTGAACCTACAGCTTTACAGAGAACACCCACTGAGCACTGAACCTACAGCTTTACAGAGAACAACCACTGAGCACTGAACCTACAGCTTACAGAGAACACCCACTGAGCACTGAACCTACAGCTTTATAGAGAACACCTACTGAGCACTGAACCTACAGCTTTACAGAGAACACCCACTGAGCACTGAACCTACAGCTTTATAGAGAACACCCACTGAGCACTGAACCTACAGCTTTACAGAGAACACCCACTGAGCACTGAACCTGCAGCTTTACAGAGAACACCCACTGAGCTCTGAACCTACAGCTTTACAAAGAATACCCACTGAGCACTGAACCTACAGCTTTACAGAGAACACCCACTGAGCACTGAACCTGCAGCTTTACAGAGAACACCCACTGAGCACTGAACCTACAGCTTTACAGAGAACACCCACTGAGCACTGAACCTGCAGCTTTACAGAGAACACCCACTGAGCTCTGAATCTACAGCTTTACAGTGAACACCCACTGAGCACTGAACCTACAGCATTACAGAGAACACCCACTGAGCTCTGAACCTACAGCTTTACAGAGAACACCCACTGAGCATTGAACCTGCAGCTTTATAGAGAACACCCACTGAGCACTGAACCTGCAGCTTAATAGTGAACACTCACTGAGCTCTGAACCTACAGCTTTACAGAGAACACCCACTGAGCACTGAACCTACAGCTTTACAGAGAACACCGACTGAGCATTGAACCTACAGCTTTACAGAGAACACCCACTGAGCACTGAACCTACAGCTTTACAGAGAACACCCACTGAGCATTGAACCTACAGCTTTACAGAGAACACCCACTGAGCACTGAACCTGCAGCTTTACAGAGAACACCCACTGAGCACTGAACCTACAGCTTTACAGAGAACACCCACTGAGCATTGAACCTACAGCTTTACAGAGAACATCCAATGAGCTCTGAATCTACAGCTTTACAGTGAACACCCACTGAGCACTGAACCTACAGCATTACAGAGAACACCCACTGAGCTCTGAACCTACAGCTTTACAGAGAACACCCACTGAGCATTGATCCTACAGCTTTACAGAGAACATCCACTGAGCACTGAACCTACAGCTTAATAGTGAACACTCACTGAGCTCTGAACCTACAGCTTTACAGAGAACACCCACTGAGCACTGAACCTACAGCTTTACAGAGAACACCCACTGAGCACTGAACCTACAGCTTTACAGAGAACACCTACTGAGCTCTGAACCTACAACTTTACAGAGAACACCCACTGAACTCTGAACCTACAGCTTTACAGAGAACACCCACTGAGCACTGAACCTACAGCTTTACAGAGAACACCCACTGAGCACTGAACCTACAGCTTTACAAAGAACACCCACTGAGTACTGAACCTACAGCTTTACAGAGAACAGCCACTGAGCTCTGAACCTACAGCTTTACAGAGAACACCTACTGAGCACTGAACCAACAGCTTTACAGAGAACACCCACTGAGCACTCAACCTACAGCTTTACAGAGAACACCCACTGAGCACTCAACCTACAGCTTTACAGAGAACACCCACTGAGCTCTGAACCTACAGCTTTACAGAGAACACCCACTGAGCACTCAACCTATAGCTTTACAGAGAACACCCACTGAGCACTAAACCTACAGCTTTTTAGAGAACACCTACTGAGCTCTGAACCTGCAGCTTTACAGAGAACACCCACTGAGCTCTAAATCTGCAGCTTTACAGAGAACACCCACTGAGCTCTGAACCTGCAGCTTTATAGAGAACACCCACTGAGCTCTAAACCTGCAGCTTTACAGAGAACACCCACTGAGCACTGAACCTACAGCTTTATAGAGAACACCCACTGAGCACTGAACCTACAGCTTTACAGAGAACACCCACTGAGCACTGAACCTACAGCTTTACAGAGAACACCCACTGAGCACTGAACCTACAGCTTTACAGAGAACACCCACTGAGCTCTGAACCTGCAGCTTTACAGAGAACACCCACTGAGCACTGAACCTACAGCTTTATAGAGAACACCTACTGAGCACTGAACCTGCAGCTTTACAGAGAACACCCACTGAGCACTGAACCTACAGCTTTATAGAGAACACCTACTGAGCACTGAACCTACAGCTTTACAGAGAACACCCACTGAGCACTGAACCTACAGCTTTACAGAGAACAACCACTGAGCACTGAACCTACAGCTTTACAGACAACACCAACTTAGCACTGAACCTGCAGCTTTACAGAGAACACCCACTGAGCTCTGAACCTACAGCTTTACAAAGAATACCCACTGAGCACTGAACCTACAGCTTTACAGAGAACACCCACTGAGCACTGAACCTACAGCTTTACAGAGAACACCCACTGAGCACTGAACCTGCAGCTTTACAGAGAACACCCACTGAGCACTGAACCTACAGCTTTACAGAGAACACCCACTGAGCACTGAACCTGCAGCTTTACAGAGAACACCCACTGAGCTCTGAATCTACAGCTTTACAGTGAACACCCACTGAGCACTGAACCTACAGCATTACAGAGAACACCCACTGAGCTCTGAACCTACAGCTTTACAGAGAACACCCACTGAGCATTGAACCTACAGCTTTACAGAGAACATCCACTGAGCACTGAACCTACAGCTTAATAGTGAACACTCACTGAGCTCTGAACCTACAGCTTTACAGAGAACACCCACTGAGCACTGAACCTACAGCTTTACAGAGAACACCGACTGAGCATTGAACCTACAGCTTTACAGAGAACACCCACTGAGCACTGAACCTACAGCTTTACAGAGAACACCCACTGAGCATTGAACCTACAGCTTTACAGAGAACACCCACTGAGCACTGAACCTACAGCTTTACAGAGAACACCCACTGAGCACTGAACCTGCAGCTTTACAGAGAACACCCACTGAGCATTGAACCTACAGCTTTACAGAGAACATCCACTGAGCTCTGAATCTACAGCTTTACAGTGAACACCCACTGAGCACTGAACCTACAGCATTACAGAGAACACCCACTGAGCTCTGAACCTACAGCTTTACAGGGAACACCCACTGAGCATTGATCCTACAGCTTTACAGAGAACATCCACTGAGCACTGAACCTACAGCTTAATAGTGAACACTCACTGAGCTCTGAACCTACAGCTTTACAGAGAACACCCACTGAGCACTGAACCTACAGCTTTACAGAGAACACCCACTGAGCACTGAACCTACAGCTTTACAGAGAACACCTACTGAGCTCTGAACCTACAGCTTTACAGAGAACACCCACTGAGCTCTGAACCTACAGCTTTACAGAGAACACCCACTGAGCACTGAACCTACAGCTTTACAGAGAACACCCACTGAGCTCTGAACCTACAGCTTTACAAAGATCACCTACTGAGCACTGAACCTACAGCTTTACAGAGATCACCTACTGAGCATTGAATCTACAGCTTTACAGATAACACCCACTGAGCACTAAACCTACAGCTTTACAGAGAACACCCGCTGAGCACTGAACCTACAGCTTTACAGAGAACACCCACTGAGCTCTGAACCTACAGCTTTATAGAGAACACCTACTGAGCACTGAACCTGCAGCTTTACAGAGAACACCCACTGAGCTCTGAACCTACAGCTTTACAGAGAACACCCACTGAGCACTAAACCTACAGCTTTACAGAGAACACCCACTGAGCACTGATCCTACAGCTTTACAGAGAACACCCACTGAGCTCTGAACCTGCAGCTTTACAGAGAACACCCACTGAGCACTGAACCTACAGCTTTATAGAGAACACCCACTGAGCACTGACCCTACAGCTTTACAGACAACACCCACTGAGCATTAAACCTACAGCTTTACAGAGAACACCCACTGAGCACTGAACCTGCAGCTCTACAGAGAACACCCACTGAGCTCTGAACCTGCAGCTTTACAGAGAACACCCACTGAGCACTGAACCTACAGCTTTATAGAGAACACCCACTGAGCACTGACCCTACAGCTTTACAGAGAACACCCACTGAGCACTGAACCTACAGCTTTACAGAGAACACCCACTGAGCTCTTAACCTACAGCTTTACAGAGAACACCCACTGAGCTCTGAACCTACAGCTCTACAGAGAACACCCACTGAGCACTGAACCTACAGCTTTACAGAGAACACCCACTGAGCACTGAACCTACAGCTTTACAGAGAACACCCACTGAGCTCTGAACTTGCAGCTCTACAGAGAACACCCACTGAGCACTGAACCTACAGCTTTATAGAGAACACCCACTGAGCACTGAACCTACAGCTTTATAGAGAACACCCACTGAGCACTGAACCTGCAGCTTTACAGAGAACACCCACTGAGCTCTGAGCCTGCAGCTTTACAGAGAACACCTACTGAGCCCTGATCCTACAGCTTTACAGAGAACACCCACTGAGCACTGAACCTACAGCTTTACAGAGAACACCCACTGAGCACTGAACCTACAGCTTTACAGAGAACACCCACTGAGCTCTGAACCTGCAGCTTTACAGAGAACACCCACTGAGCACTGAACCTACAGCTTTACAGAGAACACTCACTGAGCACTGAACCTACAGCTTTACAGAGAACACCCACTGAGCACTGAACCTGCAGCTTTACTGAGAACACCCACTGAGCTCTGAACCTACAGCTTTACAGAGAACACCCACTGAGCTCTGAACCTACAGCTTTACAGAGAACACTCACTGAGCACTGAACCTACAGCTTTACAGAGAACACCCACTGAGCACTGAACCTGCAGCTTTACTGAGAACACCCACTGAGCTCTGAACCTACAGCTTTACAGAGAACACCCACTAAGCTCTAAACCTGCAGCTTTACAGAGATCACCCACTGAGCTCTGAACCTGCAGCTTTACAGAGAACACCCACTGAGCACTGACCCTACAGCTTTACAGAGAACACCCACTGAGCACTGAACCTACAGCTTTACAGAGATCACCCACTGAGCTCTGAACCTGCAGCTTTACAGAGAACACCCACTGAGCTCTGAACCTGCAGCTTTACAGAGAACACCCACTGAGCTCTGACCCTACAGCTTTACAGAGAACACCCACTGAGCTCTGAACCTGCAGCTTTACAGAGAACACCCACTGAGTTCTGAACCTACAGCTTTACAGAGAACACCCACTGAGCACTGAACCTACAGCTTTACAGAGAACACCCACTGAGCACTGAACCTACAGCTTTATAGAGAACACTCACTGAGCACTGAACCTACAGCTTTACAGAGAACACCCACTGAGCGCTGAACCTACAGCTTTACAGAGAACATCCATGAGAACATGTTATTTGCTTGACTAACACCTTGTGAGCGGCTGAAACGTCGTGGCATCTGATGAATAAAGCCTGACACGCTTTCATCGTATCCAGTGTGTTGCTGTTTTGTTGAATTGGCTATCTATCTATCTCATATCTATCAGGAGTTAGACACATGAACAAAATAAATTCTTTTAACGTTGCAAAAAGAAGTCACATCTCTGCACAAAGTGTAGAAAAAGTCAATGTAAAGTATCACAGAAGGAACAAGCAGCCATAAGTGTGTTACATTATATGTCAATACATTGTCTAGGGTGATATGTGATGAGTTGTAATAGTCACAATTCCGCTTTTTCGACACGACAGACTAATCATGTCCCGGTTATTTGCGCACCGCGTGCTGTTAACATGAAGCATTTGCCGTATTCTGCCCATTACCCGACCCCTCGTATCTCTTTGCCGTTGAGTAATCGCAGCGCCGAGATGTTGTCATACTGTAATTAATGCGTCACAATGAAACAATTACTGGAAGAACAGGCCATTCGGGATAAGTGCAGAGGTCCGCCTCATTTAATTAGGCGATGGAAAATCAGGCGAGATTGCCTCCAGCCCAATCAATAACAATAAAACCCCTCGTCTGTGGAAGGTTTCAGGATTTTACTCTTTTTAGAATAGGTTTTAGGTTTATTGTCCAAGTAGAGCGGAATGTTCTACACAAAGTCAGTTAAAGAAGAAGAGGAAATAAATCAATAATAAACAGATAAAGTATTACTAAATCCAAATATATCACATAGAGTTTAAGGGGGTGGTGGGGCATCAGAGAAGACTAATACTTCATATATACTCAAATAACACGTCATAACTCTAAACTATCTCCAGGACTAGATTAGAATGAACAGAATTTTCATTTTAACTTTCAAATCATACCAGGATGTACATTCTATGTCAGTCTTTTCATACCAGTGTGCCTCAAGCTGTTGCAAGACTACAAGTCTCACTAAGCACTGATCCTGCAGCTTCACAGAAAACACCCACTGAGCTCTGAACCTGTAGCTTTACAGAGAACACCCACTGAGCACTGATCCTACAGCTTTATAGAGAACACCCACTGAGCACTGATCCTACAGCTTTATAGAGAACACCCACTGAGCACTGAACCTACAGCTTTATAGAGAACACCCACTGAGCACTGATCCTACAGCTTTACAGAGAACACCCACTGAGCTCTGAACCTGCAGCTTTACAGAGAACAACCACTGAGCTCTGAACCTACAGCTTTACAGAAAACACCCACTGAGCTCTGAACCTACAGCTTTACAGAGAACACCCACTGAGCACTGAACCTACAGCTTTACAGACAACACCCACTGAGCTCTGAACCTACAGCTTTACAGAGAACACCCACTGAGCACTGAACCTACAGCTTTACAGACAACACCCACTGAGCTCTAAACCTACAGCTTTACAGAGAACACCCACTGAGTTCTGAACCTACAGCTTTACAGAGAACACCCACTGAGCTCTGAACCTACAGCTTTACAGAGAACACCCACTGAGCTCTAAACCTGCAGCTTTACAGAGAACACCCACTGAGCTCTGAACCTACAGCTTTATAGAGAACACCCACTGAGCACTGAACCTACAGCTTTATAGAGAACACCCACTGAGCACTGAACCTACAGCTTTATAGAGAACACCCACTGAGCACTGAACCTACAGCTTTACAGAGAACACCCACTGAACACTGAACCTACAGCTTTACAGAGAACACCCACTGAGCTCTGAACCTACAGCTTTACAGAGAACACCCACTGAGCTCTGAACCTGCAGCTTAACAGAGAACACCCACTGAGCTCTGAACCTACAGCTTTATAGAGAACACCCACTGAGCACTGAACCTACAGCTTTACAGAGAACACCCACTGAGCACTGAACCTACAGCTTTATAGAGAACACCTACTGAGCACTGAACCTACAGCTTTACAGAGAACACCCACTGAGCTCTGAACCTGCAGCTTTACAGAGAACACCCACTGAGCACTGAACCTACAGCTTTACAGAGACACCCACTGAGCACTGAACCTACAGCTTTACAGAGAACACCCACTGAGCTCTGAACCTGCAGCTTTACAGAGAACACCCACTGAGCACTGAACCTACAGCTTTACAGAGACACCCACTGAGCTCTGAACCTACAGCTTTACAGAGAACACCCACTGAGCACTGAACCTACAGTTATACAGAGAACACCCACTGAGCACTGAACCTACAGCTTTACAGAGAACACCCACTGAGCACTGAACCTACAGCTTTACAGAGAACACCTACTGAGAACTGAACCTACAGCTTTATAGAGAACACCCACTGAGCTCTGAACCTGCAGCTCTACAGAGAACACCCTCTGAGCTCTGAACCTACAGCTTTACAGAGAACACCCACTGAGCTCTGAACCTACAGCTATATAGAGAACACCCACTGAACTCTGAACCTACAGCTTTACATAGAACAACCACTGAGCTCTGAACCTACAGCTTTACAGAGAACACCCACTGAGCTCTGAACCTACAGCTTTATAGAGAACACCCACTGAGCTCTGAACCTACAGCTTTACAGAGAACACCCACTGAGCACTGAACCTGCAGCTTTACAGAGAACACCCACTGAGCACTGTACCTACAGCTTTACAGAGAACACCCACTGAGCACTGAACCTACAGCTTTACAGAGAACACCCACTGAGCACTGAACCTGCAGCTTTACAGAGAACACCCACTGAACTCTGAGCCTGCAGCTTTACAGAGAACACCTACTGAGCACTGAACCTACAGCTTTACAGAGAACACCCACTGAACTCTGAACCTACAGCTTTACAGAGAACACCCACTGAGCACTGAACCTGCAGCTTTACAGAGAACAACCACTGAGCTCTGAACCTACAGCTTTACAGAGAACACCCACTGAGCTCTGAACCTACAGCTTTACAGAGAACACCCACTGAGCACTGAACCTACAGCTTTACAGACAACACCCACTGAGCTCTGAACCTACAGCTTTACAGAGAACACCCACTGAGCACTGAACCTGCAGCTTTACAGAGAACACCCACTGAACTCTGAGCCTGCAGCTTTACAGAGAACACCTACTGAGCACTGAACCTACAGCTTTACAGAGAACACCCACTGAACTCTGAACCTACAGCTTTACAGAGAACACCCACTGAGCACTGAACCTACAGCTTTACAGAGAACACCCACTGAGCTCTGAACCTGCAGCTTTACAGAGAACACCCACTGAACTCTGAACCTGCAGCTTTACAGAGAACACCCACTGAGCTCTGAACCTGCAGCTTTACAGAGAACACCCACTGAGCACTGAACCTACAGCCTTACAGAGAACACCCACTGAGCACTGAACCTGCAGCTTTACAGAGAACACCTACTGAGCACTGAACCTACAGCTTTATAGAGAATACCCACTGAGCACTGAACCTAGAGCTCTACAGAGAACACCCACTGAACTCTGAACCTACAGCTTTACAGAGAACACCCACTGAGCACTGAACCTGCAGCTTTATAGAGAACAGCCACTGAGCACTGAACCAACAGCTTTATAGAGAACACCCACTGAGCTCTGAACCTACAGCTTTACAGAGAACACCCACTGAGCACTGAACCTGCAGCTTTATAGAGAACACCCACTGAGCTCTGAACCTACAGCTTTACAGAGAACACCCACTGAGCTCTAAACCTACAGCTTTACAGAGAACACTCACTGAGCTCTGAACCTACAGCTTTACAGAGAACACCCACTGAACACTGAACCTACAGCTTTACAGAGAACACCCACTGAGCACTGAACCTACAGCTTTACAGAGAACACCCACTGAGCACTGAACCTACAGCTTTACAGAGAACACCCACTGAGCTCTGAACCTACAGCTTTACAGAGAACACCCACTGAGCTCTGAACCTACAGCTTTACAGAGAACACCCACTGAGCACTGAACCTACAGCTTTACAGAGAACACCCACTGAGCTCTGAACCTACAGCTTTACAGAGAACACCCACTGAGCTCTGAACCTACAGCTTTATAGAGAACACCCACTGAGCACTGAACCTACAGCTTTATAGAGAACACCCACTGAGCACTGAACCTACAGCTTTATAGAGAACACCCACTGAGCACTGAACCTACAGCTTTACAGAGAACACCCACTGAACACTGAACCTACAGCTTTACAGAGAACACCCACTGAGCTCTGAACCTACAGCTTTACAGAGAACACCCACTGAGCTCTGAACCTGCAGCTTTACAGAGAACACCCACTGAGCTCTGAACCTACAGCTTTATAGAGAACACCCACTGAGCACTGAACCTACAGCTTTATAGAGAACACCCACTGAGCACTGAACCTACAGCTTTACAGAGAACACCCACTCAGCACTGAACCTACAGCTTTATAGAGAACACCCACTGAGCACTGAACCTACAGCTTTACAGAGAACACCCACTGAACACTGAACCTACAGCTTTACAGAGAACACCCACTTAGCTATGAACCTACAGCTTTACAGAGAACACCTACTGAGCTCTGAACATACAGCTTTACAGAGAACACCCACTGAGCTCTGAACCTGCAGCTTTACAGAGAACACCCACTGAGCACTGAACCTACAGCTTTACAGAGAACACCCACTGAGCACTGAACCTACAGTTATACAGAGAACACCCACTGAGCACTGAACCTACAGCTTTACAGAGAACACCCACTGAGCACTGAACCTACAGCTTTACAGAGAACACCTACTGAGAACTGAACCTACAGCTTTATAGAGAACACCCACTGAGCTCTGAACCTGCAGCTCTACAGAGAACACCCTCTGAGCTCTGAACCTACAGCTTTACAGAGAACACCAACTGAGCTCTGAACCTACAGCTTTACAGAGAACACCTACTGAGCACTGAACCTACAGCTTTACAGAGAACACTCACTGAGCACTGAACCTACAGCTTTACAGAGAACACCCACTGAACTCTGAACCTACAGCTTTACATAGAACAACCACTGAGCTCTTAACCTACAGCTTTACAGAGAACACCCACTGAGCTCTGAACCTACAGCTTTATAGAGAACACCCACTGAGCTCGGAATCTGCAGCTTTACAGAGAACACCCACTGAGCTCTGAACCTAGAGCTTTACAGAGAACACCCACTGAACACTGAACCTACAGCTTTACAGAGAACACCCACTGAGCACTGAACCTGCAGCTTTACAGAGAACACCCACTGAGCACTGAACCTACAGCTTTACAGAGAACACCCACTGAGCACTGAACCTCCAGCTTTACAGAGAACACCCACTGAACTCTGAGCCTGCAGCTTTACAGAGAACACCTACTGAGCCCTGAACCTACAGCTGTACAGAGAACACCCACTGAACTCTGAACCTACAGCTTTACAGAGAACACCCACTGAGCTCTGAACCTGCAGCTTTACAGAGAACACCCACTGAACTCTGAACCTGCAGCTTTACAGAGAACACCCACTGAGCTCTGAACCTGCAGCTTTACAGAGAACACCCACTGAGCACTGAACCTACAGCCTTACAGAGAACACCCACTGAGCACTGAACCTACAGCTTTACAGAGAACACCCACTGAACACTGAACCTACAGCTTTACAGAGAACACCCACTGAGCTCCGAACCTGCAGCTTTACAGAGAACACCCACTGAGCTCTGAACCTACAGCTTTACAGAGAACACCCACTGAGCACTGAACCTACAGCTTTACAGAGAACACCCACTGAGCTCTGAACCTGCAGCTTTACAGAAAACACCCACTGAGCACTGAACCTGCAGCTTTACAGAGAACACCCACTGAGCACTGAACCTGCAGCTTTACAGAGAACACCCACTGAGCACTGAACCTACAGCTTTACAGAGAACACCCACTGAGCTCTGAACCTACAGCTTTACAGAGAACACCCACTGAGCACTGAACCTACAGCTTTACAGAGAACACCCACTGAGCACTGAACCTACAGCCCTACAGAGAACACCCACTGAGCACTGAACCTACAGCTGTACAGAGAACACCCACTGAACTCTGAACCTACAGCTTTACAGAGAACACCCACTGAGCACTGAACCTACAGCTTTACAGAGAACACCCACTGAGCTCTGAACCTGCAGCTTTACAGAGAACACCCACTGAACTCTGAACCTGCAGCTTTACAGAGAACACCCACTGAGCTCTGAACCTGCAGCTTTACAGAGAACACCCACTGAGCACTGAACCTACAGCCTTACAGAGAACACCCACTGAGCACTGAACCTACAGCTTTACAGAGAACACCCACTGAACACTGAACCTACAGCTTTACAGAGAACACCCACTGAGCTCCGAACCTGCAGCTTTACAGAGAACACCCACTGAGCTCTGAACCTACAGCTTTACAGAGAACACCCACTGAGCACTGAACCTACAGCTTTACAGAGAACACCCACTGAGCTCTGAACCTGCAGCTTTACAGAAAACACCCACTGAGCACTGAACCTGCAGCTTTACAGAGAACACCCACTGAGCACTGAACCTGCAGCTTTACAGAGAACACCCACTGAGCACTGAACCTACAGCTTTACAGAGAACACCCACTGAGCTCTGAACCTACAGCTTTACAGAGAACACCCACTGAGCACTGAACCTACAGCTTTACAGGGAACACCCACTGAGCACTGAACCTACAGCCCTACAGAGAACACCCACTGAGCACTGAACCTACAACTTTACAGAGAACACCCACTGAGCACTGAACCTACAGCTTTACAGAGAACACCCACTGAGCACTGAACCTACAGCCTTACAGAGAACACCTACTGAGCTCTGAACCTACAGCTTTATAGAGAATACCCACTGAGCACTGAACCTACAGCTTTACAGAGAACACCCACTGAGCTCTGAACCTACAGCTTTACAGAGAACACCCACTGAGCACTGAACCTACAGCTTCACAGAGAACACCCACTGAGCTCTGAACCTAAAGCTTTACAGAGAACACCCACTGAGCTCTGAACCTGCATCTTTACAGAGAACACCCGCTGAACACTGAACCTACAGCTTTACAGAGAACACCCACTGAGCACTGACCCTACAGCTTTACAGAGAACACCCACTGAGTTCTGAACCAACAGCTTTACAGAGAACACCCACTGAGCTCTGAACCTGCAGCTTTACAGAGAGCACCCACTGAGCACTGAACCTGCAGCTTTACAGAGAACACCCACTGAGCTCTGAACCTGCAGCTTTACAGAGAACACCCACTGAGCTGTGAACCTAAAGCTTTACAGAGAACACCCACTGAGCTGTGAACCTAAAGCTTTACAGAGAACACCCACTGAGCACTGAACCTACAGCTTTACAGAGAACACCCACTGAGCTCTGAACCTACAGCTTTACAGAGAACACCCACTGAGAACTGAACCTGCAGCTTTACAGAGAACACCCACTGAACTCTAAACCTGCAGCTTTACAGAGGTCACCCACTGAGCACTGACCCTACAGCTTTACAGAGAACACCCACTGAGCTCTGACCCTACAGCTTTACAGAGAACACCCACTGAGCACTGAACCTACAGCTTTATAGAGAACACCCACTGAGCACTGAACCTACAGCTTTACAGAGAACACCCATTGAGCACTGACTCTACAGCTTTACAGAGAACACTCACTGAGCACTGAACCTACAGCTTTACAGAGAACACCCACTGAGCACTGAACCTACAGCTTTACAGAGAACACCCACTGAGCACTGACCCTACAGCTTTACAGAGAACACTCACTGATCTATGAACCTACAGCTTCACAGAGAACACCCACTGAGCTCTGAACCTACAGCTTTACAGAGAACACCCACTGAGCACTGAACCTACAGCTTTACAGAGAACACCCACTGAGCTCTGAACCTACAGCTTTACAGAGAACACCCACTGAGCTCTGAACCTACAGCTTTATAGAGAACACCCACTGAGCACTGAACCTACAGCTTTACATAGAACACCCACTGAGCACTGAACCTACAGCTTTACAGAGAACACCCACTGAGCTCTGAACCTACAGCTTTACAGAGAACACCCACTGAGCTCTGAACCTACAGCTTTACAGAGAACACCCACTGAGAACTGAACCTACAGCTTTACAGAGAACAACCACTGAGCTCTAAACCTGCAGCTTTACAGAGAACACCCACTGAGCTCTGAACCTACAGCTTTACAGAGAACACCCACTGAGCTCTGAACCTACAGCTTTATAGAGAACACCCACTGAGCACTGAACCTACAACTTTACAGAGAACACCCACTGAGCACTGAACCTACAACTTTACAGAGAACACCCACTGAGCACTGAACCTACAGCTTTACAGAGAACACCCACTGAGCACTGAACCTTCAGCTTTATAGAGAACACCCACTGAGCACTGAACCTACAGCTTTACAGAGAACACCCACTGAGCTCTGAACCTACAGCTGTCAGGATCCGGACTGGTATGCAGCGAGGACACTGGAGGTGGATCCTCTGTGTCAGTGGGCGTGGGCCGTACCAGGGGAACGGAATCTAAGGGGTTAAAGGTTTTCACCACATCCCGCCGCAAAGCGGGATTGACTTGCAGTGGCAGGTAACCCCCAGGTCGTTCCACCCGATAGCGGCTTAACCCCACTTACAGCTGAGACAGGCGCGGTACACAGAGACAAGGCAAGAGAAAGGTCGGACGTAGCAGAAGGTCAGGGCAGGCAGCAAGAGTCGTAGTCAGGGGCAACAGCAGAAGGTCTGGGTACACAGTCTTGGGAACACACTAAAACTCTTTCTCAGGGCACTAAGGCAACAAGATCTGGCGAGGAAAGGAAGGGGAACTGGGTTTTTTTAGGAATGGGAAGTGATTGACACTGATTGGGCCAGGCACCAATTAATGGTGCACTGGCCCTTTAAATGTCAGAGAGCCGGCGCGCGCGCCCTAGAGAGCGGGGCTGCGCGCGCCGGGACGTGACAGCCGGGGAACGGGACAGGTGAGTGGATTGGGATGCCACCTGCGGGCGAGCGCTTCCTGCTATGCGGACAACATCTCCGCCGGCAATGACAGTGCAGCGCTCCCGGTCAGCGGGTCTGACCGGGGCGCTGCAGAAAAGAGAACACCGCGAGCGCTCCGGGGAGGAGCAGGGACCCGGAGCGCTCGGCATAACAGTACCCCCCCCTTTTGGTCTCCCCCTCTTTTTAGCGCCCAAGAACCTATGGATGAGCTCCTTGTCGAGGATATTGTCCTCGGGCTCCCAAGACCTCTCTTCGGGGCCACAATTCTCCCAGTCAACAAGATTTTTTTTTTTACCTCTGACAAACTTGGAGGCGGGGATTTCTTTTACTGCGAAGACATCAGAGGAGCCAGAGACAGGAGCAGGAACGGTGACCTTGGGGGAAAAGCGGTTAAGAAGGAGAGGTTTGAGAAGGGAAACATGAAAGGAGTTCAGAATACGAACGGAAGGAGGAAGATGAAGCTTGTAGGAGACAGAGTTGATTACACTTTTGACTTTAAATGGTCCAAGGTAACGTGGACCCAGCTTGTAGCTAGGAACACGAAACCGGATATATAAACGGAGCCACACTTTGTCACCAGGAGTGAAGACAGGAGGAGTTCTTCTCTTTTTATCTGCATGTCTCTTCATACGAGACGAGGCCCGTAGGAGCGACTTTTGAGTCACCTTCCAGATAACGGAGAAGTCCCGGGTTACTTCATCCACAGCAGGAACTCCAGAAGAAGTGGGAATGGGGAGGGGGGGCAGAGGGTGATGGCCGTACACCACAAAGAATGGGTATTTGGCGGAGGATTTAGAATTTTCGAAATTGTACGAGAATTCAGCCCAGGGCAGAAGGTCGACCCAATCATCTTGGCGAAAGGAGACAAAACGCCGCAAGTAGTCACCAAGAATCTGGTTGACTCTTTCCACTTGTCCGTTGGATTGGGGGTGATAGGAGGACGAGAAATTTAATTTGATCTTTAATTGATTACAGAGAGCTCTCCAAAATTTTAACACAAATTGAACATCTCTATCCGAGACGATATGCGTGGGACGCCCGTGAAGACGAAAAATGTGCATAAAAAATTGCTTCGCCATCTGTGGCGCAGAAGGAAGGCCTGGAAGCGGAATGAAGTGAGCCATTTTGGAAAAACGATCAACGACCACGCAGATGACGGTGTTGCCATGGGATATGGGAAGATCAGTAATGAAATCCATGGCAATTTGGGACCATGGTTGCTCAGGGACGGGCAAAGGAAGGAGAAGTCTGGCAGGCTTCTGGCGAGGGGTTTTATCCCGGGCACAAATAGTACAGGCCCGAACAAAATCAGTAACGTCACCCTCTAGTGTAGGCCACCAATACAGAGGGGAGACTAGCTGAATGGACTTTTTAATGCCAGCATGACCAGCCAGGTGAGAAGAATGCCCCATTTGAGGATCTTGAGGCGAAGGCGTGAGCGAATGAAAGTCTTTCCAGGGGGGGTTTGCCCCAGTGAGGCTGGAGCAGAGGAGACCTGGCACTCAGGCGGAATGATATGCTGCAGAGGTGTCACAATTCGGCAGGCTGGAGGTGGATCCTCTGTGCCAGAGAGGGATTGGCGTGGACCGTGTCGGTGGACCGGTTCTAAATTGCTACTGGTATTCACCAGAGCCCGCCGCAAAGCGGGATGGTCTTGCAGCGGCGGTAGCAACCAGGTCGTATCCACTGGCAACGGCTCAACCTCTCTGACTGCTGAGATAAGCGCGGTACAAGGGAGTAGACAAGAGCAAGGTCAGACGTAGCAGAAGGTCGGGGCAGGCGGCTAGGTTCGTAGTCAATGGTGAAATAGCAGGAGGTCAGGAACACAGTATGGGTAACACAGTAAAGCTTTCTCAAGACACAAGGCAACAAGATCCGGCAAGGAAGTGCAGAGGAAGTGAGGTTATATGGGCAAGGAACAGGTGCAAGCTAATCAGGGTGATTGGGCCAGGCACCATCATTGGTGCACTGGCCCTTTAAATCTCAGAGAGCTGGCGCGCGCGCGCCAGAGCATGACAGCCGGGGACCGGGACAGGTAAGTGACTTGGGATGCGATTCGCGGGCGGGCGTGTCCCGCTATGCGAATCGCATCCCCGCCGGCAATGTCAGTGCAGTGCTCCCGGTCAGCGGGTCTGACCGGGGCGCTGCAGGGAGAGAAACGCCGCGAGCGCTTCGGGGAGGAGCAGGGACCCGGAGCGCTCGGCGTAACAAGAGGGGCTTCAGACTCTGAGGCATCAGAGGAACAAGAAAGGGCGTCAGCATTGACATTCTTGTCAGCGGGAAGTGTATCTCGAAGTTGAAGCGGGCAAAAAACAACAACCATCTAGCCTGGCGAGGATTCAGACGCTGAGCGGACTGGAGGTAACACAAATTCTTGTGGTCAGTATAAATGACAATGGGGTGTTTGGAACCCTCCAATAGATGTCTCCACTCCTCGAGTGCTAACTTGATGGCCAGAAGTTCACAATCTCCAATTGAGTAATTCTTTTCTGCTGGGGAGAAAGTCTTTGAGAAAAAAACACAAGTAATGTTACGTCTGGTAGCCTTTTTTTGCAGAAGTATGGCTCCGGCTCCGACTGAGGAAGCATCTACTTCCAGGAAGAATGGTTTAAACGGATAAGGTCTGGACAGAACTGGTGCAGAGGGGAAGGCAGCTTTGAGGCGATTGAAGGCCTCATCCGCTTGTGGAGGCCACGACTTAGGATTAGCATTCTTCCTGGTCAGAGCCACAATAGGGGCCACAATGGTGGAGAAGTGGGGAATAAACTGTCGGTAATAGTTGGCGAATCCCAGGAAGCGTTGGATAGCGCGGAGTCCAGAAGTGCGTGGCCAATCCAAAACAGCAGACAGTTTATCTGGATCCATTTGAAGCCCTTGGCCTGAGACTATGTAACCTAGGAAAGGAAGACTGTTGCATTCAAAAAGACATTTTTCAAATTCAGGGTACAGGTGGTTTTCACAGAGTCTTTGGAGCACTTGGCGGACATGACGACGGTGTTCCTCTACGTTAGAGGAAAAAATCAAGATGCCATCCAAGTAAACCACAACACAGGTATACAATAAGTCCCGAAAGATCTCATTAACAAAGTCCTGGAAGACTGCAGGAGCGTTACAGAGCCCAAAGGGCATAACTAGATATTCAAAATGTCCATCTCTGGTATTGAAAGCGGTCTTCCACTCATCACCTTTACGGATGCGAATAAGATTATACGTGCCCCTTAAGTCCAGTTTGGTGAAGATACTTGCTCCGCGTAGACGGTCAAAGAGTTCGGAGATCAAAGGCAGGGGATAGCGGTTTTTGATGGTAATTTTATTTAAATCGTGGTACGTAAGGATCCATCCTTTTTAGAAACAAAGAAGAACCCCGCTCCAGCAGGGGATGAGGATTTCCGAATAAAACCTCTCTTTAGGTTCTCCTGGATATACTCCGACATGGCTTGAGTCTCTGGGGCTGACAGAGGGTAAATCCTGCCACGGGGCGGAGTGGTACCAGGAAGGAGGTCAATGGGACAATCATAAGGTCTATGAGGAGGTAAGATCTCTGCTTGCTTTTTGTAGAAAACATCTGAAAAGTTCTGGTAAGCCTTGGGAAGGCCCGGTAAAGGTGAAGCCTCAGGAGTTTGACAAGTGGGAGCAGATGTGAGGCATCACTTGTGACAAGAAGGACCCCAACTTTTGATCTCCCCGGTGGTCCAGTTGAGGGTAGGAGCATGACGTTGGAGCCACGGCAGGCCAAGAAGAACTTCAGAGGTGCAGTTAGGCAGAACGAAAAATGCAATTTTTTCATGGTGAAGTCCAATGCTCATGGGCAGGGGTTCAGTGCGGTAGCGCACAGTGCAGTCCAATTTCTCTCCGTTAACAGAAAAGATAAAGAGCGGCTTGACGAGACGGGTTACTGGAATACTGAACCTATTAACGAAAGAGGCCAAGATAAAGTTTCCTGCAGAACCTGAGTCCAAGAAGGCCACTGCTGAGAAGGAGGAGTTGGCGGAAGGATAATTCCGCACAGGTACAGTCAGATGTGGAGAGGCAGAATTCACACCAAGAGTCGTTTCACCCTTGTGAAGTAATTGAGTGCGTTTCTTCTGACGCGGAGGGCAGATAGTACAGTCTTTTAGGAAGTGTTCGGTACTTGCACAGTACAGGCGCAAATTCTCATTACGGCGGCGAGTCCTCTCTTGTAGGGTCAGGCGAGACCAATCCACTTGCATAGCCTCCTCGGCGGAAGGCACAGGAACAGATTGCAAAGGACGTTGAAAGAGAGGGGCCGGGGAGAAAAACCGCCTGGTGCGAACAAGATCCTTTTCCTGTCAAAGTTCGTGGCGTCTTTCCGAGAAACGCATGTCGATGCGGGTGGCCAAATGGATGAGTTCAGACAGATTTGCAGGAATTTCTCGTGCGGCCAGGACATCTTTGATGTTACTGGATAAGCCTTTCTTGAAGGTCGCGCAGAGGGCCTCATTATTTCAGGATAGCTCAGAGGCGAGGGTACGGAACTGGATGGTGTATTCACCCACCGAAGAACTCCCTTGGACGAGGTTCAGCAAAGCAGTCTCGGCTGAGGAGGCCCGGGCTGGCTCCTCAAAAACACTACGTACTTCTGAGAAGAAGTACTGGATAGTAGCGGTGGCGGGATTGTTGCGGTCCCAAAGCGATGTGGCCCATGACAAGGCCTTTCCAGACAGGAGACAGACCACAAAAGCCACCTTAGACCATTCAGTAGGGAATTGGTCCGACATCATCTCCAGGTGCAGGGAACACTGGGACAGGAATCCACGGCACTGTTTAGAGTCCCCATCAAACTTGTCCGATAGAGACAGGCGGAAGCTGGGAGCAGCCACTCGCTGCGGAGGAGATGCAGGAGCTGGCGGAGGAGATGGTTGCTGTAGTTGCGGCAGAAGCTGTTGCAGCATAACGATCAATTGAGTCAGCTGCTGTCCTTATAGCGCGATCTGCTGTGATTGCTGGGCGACCACGGTGGTTAGCTCAGCGACACTAGGCAACGGGACCTCAGCGGAATTCATGGCCGGATCTACTGTTAGGATCCGGACTGGTATGCAGCGAGGACACTGGAGGTGGATCCTCTGTGTCAGTGGGGTGATGGCTTGGGGCGTACCAGGGGAACGGAATCTAAGGGGTTACTGGTTTTCACCAGAGCCCACCGCAAAGCGGGATGGACTTGCAGCGGTAGATAACCCCCAGGTCGTTCCACCCGAAAGCGACTCAACCCCACTGACAGCTGAGACAGGCACGGTACACAGGGACAAGGCAAGAGCAAGGTCGGACGTAGCTGAAGGTCAGGGCAGGCAACAAAGGGTCGTAGTCAGGGGCAACGGCAAGGGTCTGGATACACAGGCTTGGGATACTCAGGGCACTAGGGCAACAAGATCCGGCAGGGACAGGAAGGGGAAGTGGGTTTATATATGAATGGGAGTGATTGACAACTGATTGGGCCAGGCACCAATTAGTGGTGCACTGGCCCTTTAAATTTCAGAGAGGCGGCGCGCGCGCCCTAGAGAGCGGGGCAGCGTGCGCTGGGACGTGACAGCCGGGGAACAGGACAGGTGAGTGGATTGGGATGCGACCCGCGGGCGGGCGCGTCCCGCTACACGGATGGCATCCCCGCCGGCAGTGACAGTGCAGCGCTCCCGGTCAGCGGGTCTGACCGGGGCGCTGCAGACAGGAGAACGCCGCGAGCACTCCGGGGAGGAGCAGGGACCCGGAGCGCTCGGCGTAACACCTGTTCTAATATCCCGTTCTCATATCCCGTCCTCATATCGTGTATTCATATCCCGCCCTCATATCCCCTCCTCATATCCCAACCTCATATCCTGTTCTCATATGCAGTCCTCATATCTTGTCCTCATATCCCGACATCATATCCTGTCCTCATATCTCATCCTCATATCCCATCCTCAGGTGTGGCTTAAAGGGAGGATGTGTCTTTGCAAGATAGGCGTATGGTACACGAAGATCCCTTATACTTGCATGGGACTTGAAACAAACACCCCATCCTTCATGTAAGGTGGTAGGTTATGGGTTAATTGAATTATTATATTTTTTTATTTGACATATAAGTAACATGTGACCAAGTATTATCGGAATATCTCCAGTCATACTGAAGTTATCCTGGAACATACATTTCCCATAGACTTGCATGGGACTTTAAACAAAAGCCCTGATGTAAGGAACCGAAGGGTTAACTTGCACTGAGAGCCTTTGTTTGGTCTTGTTGCTTTGATTACGCCTGTCTGATGAGACTGGTCAGCTGACCTTGATGTGAACACCTGGTCTGGACCAATTTAAGCTGGCAGTCTACTCCCAGTCTTTGCCTGCTAAAGAGCTCAGTTTGTACTCCTAGCTGGCTTTATACTGTATCTGTGATATCTGGCATTTTGACCCTTTGGCTCCGCTCTCTGACTCCTCTTCTGGTATTAGCGTTTTTGTACTTTGACAACTCCTTGTTTTGACACGGATAGTGGACTTTGACTTACTGTGCGTGTTTGTTAGTTTTGCTTCTGTTAGTCTGTCTGCTCCCTACTGTACCTTGACCTGTGTCTGTATTATTGTGTTTTATTATTTTGACAGTTTACTCCCCTCACTTGTCTAGGGAGGGACTGTCACCATGGTTACGGTCCGTCGCCAAGGGCGGGTACGCAAGTATGCAGAAATTGGGTAGTGGGCGAGAATACTGTGCACTCCGTGTCCAGACGTGACAACTGACCCTCGCAAATGAGGGTAGGTAAGGGTTAGTTAAAGGAGAACTGCTGCAAAACATTTTTCATTTTATCTGTGCCGGGGCTGCAAAAAAAAAAAAAAAAACTTTAACTCACCTTTCTACATTCCCCTGTTGTGCCGATTTCAGTGTCCCAGTCCTCTAGTGCTGGTCTTCTTCCTGGTTCCTGGGCTCGGTGACTCATACTGCCCTTGGCATATCGCCAGCCACAGTGATGTCCCACCTCGGCCGGCGATAGGCTGAGCGCACTGTCATGTAAGGAGCTCGGGCAGCAGGGAGAAGGCGGGGCCCAGGCTCCTTACATGACAGTGCGCTCAGCCTCTCACCGAGCGAGGCGGGACATCGATGCGGCCGGCGTAACTCCGAGCACAGTATGACAGTATGAATCACTGAGCTTAGGAACCAGGAAGAAGACCAGCACTGGAGGACCAGGACGCCGATATCAGAACAACAGAGGAACGTAGAAAGGTGAATTAAAGTTTTTTTTTTTTTTTTTAGTTTTTGCAGCCTGGGCGCAGAGAAATTAAAAATGTTTCACTGCAGTTCTCCTTTAACCTATTCCATGTTTGTAGCTGACATATTAGTAACACGTGACCAAGTTTCATGTTCGTTTGGAAATGATGCTGGAACATACACACATACATTGAGCTTTGTATATATGTGTATATATATATATATATATATATATATATATATATATATATATATATATATATGATAGACCAATATTCAATGTCAATCTGCTGCGTCTACAGCCGGGAGGAAAATATCACATAAGAGCAGGTTAAAGGACATCTACAGCAAAAGACAACTTATCCCCTATGCTGTGTCTGATCGCAGGGGGTCTGACCACTGGGACCCCTGTGATCTCCTGCATGGGGCCCACGGCTCTGCCTCAGCTCTCCCGTGCAGGAGGCGTGCCGTTCGCAGCGTGATGTCGCAGTCGACACGCCTCCTCCATGTATCTCTGTTATATTCTTGTATATAGGAGCAGTATTATAGTAGTTATATTCTTGTATATAGGATCAGTATTATAGTAGTTATATTCTTGTATATAGGAGCAGTATTATAGTAGTTATAATCTTGTATATAGGAGCTGTATTATAGTAGTTATATTCTTGTATATAGGGGCAGTATTATAGTAGTAATATTCTTGTATATAGGAGCAGTGTAATTGTAGTTATATTCTTGTATATAGGAGCAGTATTATAGTAGTTATATTCTTGTATAGGAGGCAGTATTATAGTAGTTATATTCTTGCATATAGGAGGCAGTATTATAGTAGTTATATTCTTGTATATAGGAGGCAGTATTATAGTAGTTATATTCTTGTATATAGGAGCAGCATTATAGTAGTTACATTTTTGTATATAGGAGGCAGTATTATAGTAGTTATATTCTTGTATATAGGGGGCAGTATTATAATAGTTATATTCTTGTATATAGGAGCAGTATTATAGTAGTTATATTCTTGTATATAGGAGGCAGTATTATAGTAGTTATATTCTTGTATATAGGAGCAGTATTATAGTAGTTATATTCTTGTATATAGGAGCAGTATTATAGTAGTTATATTCTTGTATATAGGAGCAGTATTATAGCAGTTATATTCTTGTATATAGGAGCAGTATTATAGTAGTTATATTCTTGTATATAGGAGCAGTATTATAGCAGATATATTCTTGTATATAGGAGCAGTATTATAGCAGTTATATTCTTGTATATAGGAGCAGTATTATAGTAGTTATATTCTTGTATATAGGAGGCAGTATTATAGTAGTTATATTCTTGTATATAGGAGCAGTATTATAGTAGTTATATTCTTGTATATATAGGAGCAGTATTATAGTAGTTATTTTCTTGTATATATAGGAGCAGTATTATAGTAGTTATATTCTTGTATATAGGAGCAGTATTATAGTAGTTATATTCTTATATATAGGAGGCAGTATTATAGTAGTTATATTCTTGCATATAGGAGGCAGTATTATAGTAGTTATATTCTTGTATATAGGAGGCAGTATTATAGTAGTTATATTCTTGTATATAGGAGCAGCATTATAGTAGTTACATTTTTGTATATAGGAGGCAGTATTATAGTAGTTATATTCTTGTATATAGGGGGCAGTATTATAATAGTTATATTCTTGTATATAGGAGCAGTATTATAGTAGTTATATTCTTGTATATAGGAGGCAGTATTATAGTAGTTATATTCTTGTATATAGGAGCAGTATTATAGTAGTTATATTCTTGTATATAGGAGCAGTATTATAGTAGTTATATTCTTGTATATAGGAGCAGTATTATAGCAGTTATATTCTTGTATATAGGAGCAGTATTATAGTAGTTATATTCTTGTATATAGGAGCAGTATTATAGCAGATATATTCTTGTATATAGGAGCAGTATTATAGCAGTTATATTCTTGTATATAGGAGCAGTATTATAGTAGTTATATTCTTGTATATAGGAGGCAGTATTATAGTAGTTATATTCTTGTATATAGGAGCAGTATTATAGTAGTTATATTCTTGTATATATAGGAGCAGTATTATAGTAGTTATTTTCTTGTATATATAGGAGCAGTATTATAGTAGTTATATTCTTGTATATAGGAGCAGTATTATAGTAGTTATATTCTTATATATAGGAGGCAGTATTATAGTAGTTATATTCTTATATATAGGAGGCAGTATTATAGTAGTTATATTCTTGTATATAGGAGGCAGTATTATAGTAGTTATATTCTTGTATATAGGAGGCAGTATTATAGTAGTTATATTCTTGTATATAGGAGCAGTATTATAGTAGTTATATTCTTGTATATAGGAGGCAGTATTATAGTAGTTATATTCTTGTATATAGGAGGCAGTATTATAGTAGTTATATTCTTGTATATAGGAGGCAGTATTATAGTAGTTATATTCTTGTATATAGGAGGCAGTATTATAGTAGTTATATTCTTGTATATAGGAGGCAGTATTATAGTAGTTATATTCTTGTATATAGGAGCAGTATTATAGTAGTTATAGTCTTGTATATAGGAGCAGTATTATAGTAGTTATAGTCTTGTATATAGGAGCAGTATTATAGTAGTTATAGTCTTGTATATAGGAGCAGTATTATAGTAGTTATAGTCTTGTATATAGGAGGCAGTATTATAGTAGTTATATTCTTGTATATAGGAGCAGTATTATAGTAGTTATAGTCTTGTATATAGGAGCAGTATTATAGTAGTTATATTCTTGTATATAGGAGCAGTATTATAGTAGTTATAGTCTTGTATATAGGAGCAGTATTATAGTAGTTATAGTCTTGTATATAGGAGCAGTATTATAGTAGTTATAGTCTTGTATATAGGAGCAGTATTATAGTAGTTATATTCTTGTATATAGGAGCAGTATTATAGTAGTTATATTCTTGTATATAGAAGCAGTATTATAGTAGTTATATTCTTGTATATAGGAGCAGTATTATAGTAGTTATATTCTTGTACACAAGGGCAGTATTATAGCAGTCTTTACTTACGTGTTAGTAGAACAGAGTTGATACCAATACCAGTACTATGAGCAGCACATGATTATTGTTGAGCCCTGGTGGAGTATTTTTTTTTTTTTTTTTAGCTTCTTTGCTATTATAGACCTCTAGGATTTTTCTTCCAATCATCCTATTATCCTCCTTTGTTCACAATCTTTGTACATACAAATGATGCCGCATCCTCCGCACTCGGCCCAACTTTCTATTTATCTTCCCTTGTACATTGAATCTCTCTTTAGACTGAATTATTCTGTTCTTCTGACCTTCCATTAAACCAATAATCACAAGATCCACTTGAAACTGAATTATGGCGCGAGCGTCTCTGGCTGCCTCTTAATAATTAAAGAGACGCACCCTGACGGCATATCAACAACCCCGGGAATAATGCACCGCACCACCACCACCGCCGCCATTCATGTGATTGCATTCCAGTAATGTCCTTGATCTTATCACCAGTAGAATAATGTTTCTTGAGACTCCTATTGATTATGTTGCATATTTACAATATAGATATGACGGCCCCGCTCACCCTGCGCTTCTATTTATTTTTAATTCAAAAAGTGCTGCAAAAAAAAAAGATTTGTAAATCCCTGGTTATTATTATTATTATTATGAGGGGGATGCAGAAGTAGCCTGTTATATTCACATGGTTTTCTTATACTAAACTTCACTGTTTTACTTTATGCATTTGGATTCAGATACATCAAGTTGTTGCATAAAAAGGTTGTCCACGGCTTCTTTCTTCTACAAACAGTGCCACACTTGTATGCAGGTTGTTTGTGGTATTACAGCTTATCCCCGTTCTCTTTAAAGGGGTACTCTGCCCCTAAATATCTAATTCCGTATCCAAAGGATAGGGGATAAGATGTCTGATACGGGAGTCTCCTCTGTGCAATACCCAGCATTCGTTTAGTACACTGGGTGCTGGCGGTGAGGGTCATGATGTCACAACCACGCCCCTTATGACATCACGCCATTCCCCCCCAATGCAAGCCTATGGGAGGGGGCGTGGCGGGAGCCACGCCCCCTCCCATATACTTGTATTGAGGGTGCGTGGCATGACATCACGAGGGGCATGGCTGCGACACCAGACCAGACATCCTAAAAATACAGACCAAACATTCTAGAATATTCAGACACCAAACCAGACATTGTAAAAATACAGACACCAGACCAAACATTCTAGAATATTCAGACACCAAACCAGACATTGTAAAAATACAGACCCGACATCCTAAAAGATGCAGACGCCAGACCAGACATCCTAAAAGATACAGACCCCCAGACCAGACATCCTAAAAGATACAGACACCAGACTACACCCCCTAAAAATATAGCCACCAGACCAGACATCCTAAAATATACAGACACCAGACCACACCCCCTAAAAATACAGACACCAGACCAGACATCCTAAAAGATACAGACACCAAACCAGACATTGTGAAAATACAGACACCAGACCCAACATCCTAAAAGATACAGACCCCAGACCAGATATCCTAAAAATACAGACCCCCAGACCAGACATCCTAAAAGATACAGACACCAGGCCACACCCCCTAAAAATACAGACACCAGACCAGACATCCTAAAAGATACAGACCAAAGACCAGACATACTAAAAATACAGACACCAGACCAAGCATTCTAAAAGATACAAACACCAAACCGGACATTGTAAAAATACAGACACCAGACCCGACATCCTAAAACATACAGACCACAGACCAGACATGCTAAAAGATACAGACACCAGACCACCTAAAAATACAGACCCCAGACCAGACATCCTAAAAGATACAGACCCCAGACCAGACATCCTAAAAGATACACACCCCAGAACAGACATCCTAAAAGATACAGACCCCAGACCAGACATCCTAAAAAATACAGACCCCAGACCAGACATGCTAAAAGATACAGACCCCAGACCAGACATCCTAAAACATACAGACCCCAGACCAGACATGCTAAAAGATACAGACACCAGACCACCTAAAAATACAGACACCAGACCAGACATCCAAAAAGATACAGACCCCAGACCAGACATCCTAAAAGATACAGACCCCAGACCAGACATCCTAAAAGATGCAGACCCCAGACCAGACATCCTAAAACATACAGACCCCAGACCAGACATGCTAAAAGATACAGACACCAGACCACCTAAAAATACAGACACCAGACCAGACATCCAAAAAGATACAGACCCCAGACCAGACATCCTAAAAGATACAGACCCCAGACCAGACATCCTAAAAGATGCAGACCCCAGACCAGACATCCTAAAAGATACAGACCCCAGACCAGACATCCTAAAAGATGCAGACCCCAGACCAGACATCCTAAAAGATACAGACACCAGACCACACCCCCTAAAAATACAGACACCAGACCACACCCCCTAAAAATACAGACATCAGACCAGACATCCTAAAAGATACAGACACCAGACCACACCCCCTAAAAATACAGACATCAGACCAGACATTCTAAAAGATACAGACACCAAACCAGACCCCTTAAAAGATTCAGATACCAAACCAGACATACTAAAAAAATACAGCAGTATTTTTTAGGATGATGTAGAGTCAGTCATGGTTGGATAAAGAGGAACACTGTTCTGCCATCACCACTTTGTCTGTGTCAGCTCCCGGGAGGGAATAGGAGTATGTAAATAAGGTAAGGTAGGCGGGTGCCTGTATTTTCCCATATACAGTGTCTGCCATAGACCGCTTCATATATTGTACCACTTTGTCATTCCCAAGGCAAATGTAATGTATTTAAGATGTAATACACCACAATTCTGTGCATCTAACCTGTGTTTTTGGGTCCCATCCCTCCCATCATGCTGAGTGAGTCGCTCTTACTGATCAGACGCTGGTGTCGTGTCCCCGCACCAATGGTCCAGGTATCATCTAGGCCTTGGAGATACCATTTGGGTTTTGCTTATTGCATACATGTGTATGAGGTCCCGGAAATGTATTGCAAATGTTCTTATGTCTGTTGCACCACATTCATCACTAACACTGAGATGAAACAAAAGTGTAAAGGGTTAAAAATCAGATTTTACTGTATCAGATGAATGGTGCTCGGTCAGGTGACCCTCCCAACAAATATTTGTGGAAGAAGTCTCTAGTCCAATCCCTCTCTCCCAGGATTAGGGGTGGACCCAAACCAGTTTGAACCAGTCTAGGCCTGGCTTTTCCAGAGTAATATCTCCTAGCCCTGGTATTGCTAGGCAAACCTACACCTAGGCCACATGGTCTCTACCTAGGAGAAATGCTGTCTACAATCAAGTCACCCTTCCTGTTTCTATTCTTCATCTCCGAATAGGAGATTTCTTTGTCTTTGTCAGAGAGAAGAAGGCTGAACAAGGATCTCTCTGTCATACACATGTATCGTATAGCAGACCAGGGTTGTGAAAATGAGTACCTTCCGTATCTTTGGACTGAGATCATGTTCTACTGTGAGAATATTCACATCTGTATCAGCATCAGTCATTACTAGTGATGAGCGGCAGGGACTATATTCGAATTCACAATATTTCACAAATATATTGACGGAAATTCGCATATTCTCTATGTTTGTTCACTTTTTTTTCCATACCAAAATTTGCATAAAAATGTGCATAAAAATTAGCATGTGAAAAAAAAAAACTAATATTCGTCATTCCGAATATATAGCACTATATTCTAAATATTTGTGAAATCGCGAAGTGCCGATATTCACGATAAAAATTAGCATTATGAATATTCGTGCTCAACACTAGTCATTACATGTACCTGTGCTAAGAAGCATCACAAAAGTTGTTAAATTCAGTTCAGCTGCAGTTAAAGGGTTAAAGGGGTACTCCGGTAATCCAGCGTTCTTAACATTTTGTTTAGAAATCCAGACGCCGTGATCGTGACGTCACAGCCACACCCCCCTCGTGATGTCACGTTACACCCACTCCATTCATGTCTATGGGAGGGGGGCGTGTCTGTCGACACGCCCCCTCCCATAGACATGAATGGAGGGGGCGTGGTGTGACATCATGAGGGGGCATTGCCATGACATCACAACCACTGCTGCCAGGTGCTGCGGGAGATCAGCAGTGGAAGCCCCGCGATCAGACATCTTATCCCCTATCCTTTCAATAGCATCGGAGTACCCCTTTAAGCATCATTCTAAAGGGACAGTGATCAAATATCCATCCATCTGGCTCAAAAGCTGTAACATTCCAAGTTATACCAAAGCAATTGCATTTGACTGGAAAAGCACCAAAAGTTCAGTAAAGTTCTTAAAGTTGTTTCATGGAATATTTGGGTCCAGGGGTCTCATTCCTAAACTTTGCACTATAGCAAAAACTATATTAATATAAGATCACTTGGGTACACAGGATGACATTGGGTTAGCTAGACCCCCCTGCCATGTGACATCAACAGAACTACTATACCCAGCATCATCCTCCCTGGTGCACCACATTAATAATTCTGCATCTTTGGGCCCTAAGGGAAAACAACATGCAAGTATTATAAGTGGCACATGGTAGGTAGGTGGACCGGTTACAAAGTTTGGATGGCAGTCTAATAGGTTCAGGTTCCTGGACATTTCATATGATTTAGGGTCATCAAGGCTACAGAAACAACACCAGAGGGACAAAGAGGCCCTTGTCTTAGTCTCCAGACTTGGTTATGCCAAAGAGGTTCTTATCTCAGTCTCCAGACTGGATCAGAACAAAGAGGCCCTTGTATTAGTCTCCAGACATGGTCACGACAAAGAGACCATTGTCTTAGTCTCCAGACTTGATCCCAACAAAGACTCCCTTGTCTTAGTCTCCAGTCTTGATCACAAAAAAGTCACCCTTGTCTTAGTCTCCAAACTTGGTCATGACAAAGAGGCTCTTATCTTAGTCTCCAGACTTGGTCATGACAGAAAGGTCCTTGTCTTAGTCTCCAGACTTGATCACAACAAAGCGGCACTTGTCTTAGTCTCCAGACTTGATCACGAAAAAAAGACCCTTGTTTTAGTCTCCAGACTTGGTCATGACAAAGAGGCCCTTGTCTTAGTCTCCAGACTTGATCACAACAAAGAGGTCCTTGTCTTAGTCTCCAGACTTGATCACGAAAAAAAGACCCTTGTCTTAGTCTCCAGACTTGATCACGATGCCCATCAGTATATCCAATACTTATGCACCCAGGGAACCATGAACATTCAGTCATTGCCAAGTTGAGTTTTACCGAATTGGGATTTTTTTTTATAGAACAACCTGACTTTCCTGCAGGTAAAACACAAGTTGCACACAGCCCTCTCCAAAACCCCTGAGAAAGAATTGCTTTCTGGTCACGTCGTATTTTGTGCGTTTGTGGATATTCGGCTGAGATTTATGCAGCAAATCTGGGTATTACAATGACATTACTCTGTTGTATACTTTACTTTTGGATGGTTACCAGCTGGGTGAACTAAATTAAAACAATAAAAAAGTCGGACCCTTCCTGTGAGATCATATTTTATGCCCCAAATATACACTTCAGGTTACCAAAACAATCTCCAGATCTCCTCTATCAGTGCAAAACAAGTTTTACTGCATTACTTTCCCCTCCTTAAGGCGCCTATAAACCTCCGAGGCAGACGAAATTAACAGCGGTGACATTATCATTTGGACAAAAGTTTGTGCAACAAGAACAGATGTAATAAATACTGGAAAAAGAACGGGCGATACCTGCCCGAAAGTCCACGCTAGGACCAAGGATCCCTCTGTGGGCCCCGGCTCTAACACCATATTGGGCCCTAAAGGGCCAACAGAAGACCGCTCCATATGGATGTGCCTATGGAGCTAATACTTGTCTCAAGGCCTATTTCTTATAGAATAAGTCACTAATATCTTGAAGATCTGCAGATTATATAGGGACCAGAAAACTGTCTAATGTGCATTGGGGCCTCCTGACAGAATCGGGCATCTTAAATTATGGGTTATGGGGAAGTGGGACTAATAACTTTCTGCCAAACAAGAATGTGGCTAATGGCCACTAAAGATTTACATTACAGTGATCCCTCAACATACGATGGTAATCCGTTCCAAATGAACCATCGTTTGTTGAAACCATCGTATGTTGAGGGATCCGTGCAATGTAAAGTATAGGAGGTAATACTCACGTGTCCCTGCCGCTCCGGACCCGTCACCGCTGCCCTGGATGTCGCCCTCCATCGCTGTCGCCGCATCCCCGTGGTGTCCCTGTCACTCCGGAACATCTCTGCTGCCCGGGATCCTCGCTCTCCGTCACCGCCATCACGTCGCTACGCACGCCGCTCCTATTGGATGAAGGGACGGTGTGCGAAATGGCGTGCGCAACGACGTGATGGCGTTGAAGTAGAGCGCCGGAGTAGCAGGGGACCCCAAAGAGGACACGCTGGAGCCCCGAGGACATGTAAGTGATCGTCGGGGCACACGGCGCACCGTAAACGGCTATCCGGTGGCAGCTGAAGCAGTCTGCACTGCCGGATAGCCGTTTATGCGATGGCCCCGATATACAAAAGCATCGTATGTTGATGCTGCCTTCAACATGCGATGGCCTCTGAGAGGTCATCGTATCTTGAAATGATGGTATGTCGGGGCCATCGTAGGTCGGGGGGTCACTGTATTACATTTTGGATCATCTTTCCTTTGTCAACAAAGATTGTGATTCACATTCCTGTCTAGTGTACATCCTGTAACAGACTTTCTGTTCCCACTGTACACTCTAGCTGGGAATTCAGTTAACTTTACAGCCTTTATAGATCATTTTTCCTGTGTGTATGACGATATCAGCAAATATTGTGATGCACTTCCTTTGTAGAGTACATAGTGTAACAAACATTTTGTTCCTGCTGTACACTCTAGCTGGGAATTCAGTCAGTTCTACAGCCTATATGGATCATCAGTCCTGTGTGTACAATGATGTCAACAAAGATTATGATGCACTTCCTGTCTAGTGTACATTCTGCAACAGACTTCCTGTTCCTGCTGTACACTATAGCTGGTATTTCAGCCAGCTCTACCACTTTTATGGATCATCTGTCCTGTGTGTACAATCATATGAATAAAGATTATGATGCACTACCTGTCTAGTGCACATCCTGTAACAGACTTCCTCTTCCTGTTGTACACTCTACCTGGTAATTCAGTCAGCTCTACCACCTTTATGAATCATCTGTCCTATGTGAATGAAGATATCAACAAAGATTATGATGCACTTCCTTTGAAATATACATACTGTAACACACTTTTTGTTCCTGCTGTACACTCTAGCTGGGAATTTAGTCAGCTCTAACACCTTCATGGATCATCTGTCCTGTGCATACAATGATATCAACAATAATTATGATTCACTTTCTGTCTAGTTTACATCTTGTATCAGACATCCTCTTCCTGCTGTACACTCTACCTGGCAATTCAGTCAGTTCTACCACCTTTATGAATTATCTGTTCTGTGTGAACAATATATCAAGAAAGATTACAATGAACATAAAGGTGCATGTATCTGTGTCAGAACCCTTTCTTACAGAACAAGATAACAAAAATACCCATGAGATTGAAATTGAGTAAGAACTCATATAAAGTCATACGTATGCTTTTTTTTTTTTTGCTTTTTTTTTTTTTAGATATATATATATATATATATATATATATATATATATATATATTATATATATACACAATTTTGTCCTTCCCCTCTCCCAGCAGGAAGTCCCAGCACAATCTGACACATCATTCTAAGGTATGCAAGTAAAGTTTTGTTTCTTGTTGTGTCTAACAAAATGGGGGGGGGGGGGGGGTATTGTGCATTTTAGCTACCCTAAGGGTTGCTGTGTTTGCAAGAAAGGACATTGTGGCTGTGGAAAGGCCAATAATACCAAAGCCCCAAAGATGCCGGGCAACCAACTCTATCGGTGTGTCAGGCTGGTCTTTGTGATTGATAACCATCAGAAAATGTGTCATGTGTCCTATAAGTATTAAAGGGGTATTCCGCCCATAGACATCTTATCCCATATCCAAAGATTTAAAGGTATAAGATGTCTGACCGCGGGGGTCCAGTAGCTGGGACCCCTCTACGATCTCCGTGCAACATCCGTCAATCTGTGCCAGGTGCTGCTTCAGTCTCAGAAACGGGGCTGGAGACGTGACGCCACGCCATGCCACCTCCTTTCTTGTCTATGGGAGGGGGCGAGACGGCCGTGGATTTACAGGACTGGAGACATGAAGTTACGCCACGCCCCCTCTTGACGTCACTCCATGCCACCTCCTTTCTTGTCTATGGGAGGGGGCGGGATGGCCGTGGATTTACAGGACTGGAGACATGAAGTTACACCACGCCCCCTCTTGACGTCACTCCATGCCACCTCCTTTCATGTCTATGGGAGGGGGCGGGACGGCCGTGGATTTACAGGACTGGAGACATGAAGTTACGCCACGCCCCCTCTTGACGTCACTCCATGCCACCTCCTTTCATGTCTATGGGAGGGGGCGGGATGGCCGTGGATTTACAGGACTGGAGACATGAAGTTACGCCACGCCCCCTCTTGACGTCACTCCATGCCACCTCCTTTCATGTCTATGGGAGGGGGCGGGACGGCCGTGGATTTACAGGACTGGAGACATGAAGTTACGCCACGCCCCCTCTTGACGTCACTCCATGCCACCTCCTTTCATGTCTATGGGAGGGGGCGGGACGGCCGTGGATTTACAGGACTGGAGACATGAAGTTACGCCACGCCCCCTCTTGACGTCACTCCATGCCACCTCCTTTCTTGTCTATGGGAGGGGGCGGGACGGCCGTGGATTTACAGGACTGGAGACATGAAGTTACGCCACGCCCCCTCTTGACGTCACTCCATGCCACCTCCTTTCATGTCTATGGGAGGGGGCGGGACGGCCGTGGATTTACAGGACTGGAGACATGAAGTTACGCCACGCCCCCTCTTGACGTCACTCCATGCCACCTCCTTTCTTGTCTATGGGAGGGGGCGGGACGGCTGTGGATTTACAGGACTGGAGACATGAAGTTACGCCACGCCCCCTCTTGACATCACTCCATGCCACCTCCTTTCTTGTCTATGGGAGGGGGCGTGACGGCCGTGGATTTACAGGACTGGAGACATGAAGTTACGCCACGCCCCCTCTTGACATCACTCCATGCCACCTCCTTTCTTGTCTATGGGAGGGGGCGGGACGGCTGTGGATTTACAGGACTGGAGACATGAAGTTACGCCACGCCCCCTCTTGACATCACTCCATGCCACCTCCTTTCTTGTCTATGGGAGGGGGCGTGACGGCCGTGGATTTACAGGACTGGAGACATGAAGTTACGCCACGCCCCCTCTTGACATCACTCCATGCCACCTCCTTTCTTGTCTATGGGAGGGGGCGTGACGTCCGTCACGCCCCCTCCCATAGACAAGTAAGGAGGTGGCATGGAGTGACGTCAAGAGGGGGCGTGGCGTAACTTCATGTCTCCAGTCCCGGAAATCCACGGCCGCCCTGCCCCCTCCCATAGACATGAATGGAGGGGGTGTGGCGTGATGTCATGAGGGGGTGTGGTGTGCTGTCACGCCTCCAACTCGGAAACCCAGCATTTCTGAGACTGGAGCAGCACCCGGCACAGAATGGCGGATGCTGCATTGAGATCGCGGGGGAGTCCCAGCTGCATTAAGAGGGTGGTCTTCTCAAAGGGGCGTTTTTTTACAGAGGTTTCACTTTATCATTTTACATACATTGAGCCAAGTATTTGGGTATAGGGTGAAAATTTGACATAAGTCTATGGGGAAGAAGGTATCACATGCTCTTCACTAGGCGCAAATGGTCGTCCTTTTATCTTGGCCTCGATTCTTCACCTCTGGCAAACCGGTGTTCCGGCGTACCCTATGGTTAGTATTTTTAGAGCCCGACTTGCTCCATATCTGTTCTGTTGTATTTGTATTTTAGGCTGATTGTCTTCTTGGCATCAGAATAAAAAATGAATAAATAAATAAATAAAAATGAAAAAAAGTTCCAAAATAAGTAGCGAAGGAGGTTTTATGAGAAGATTTGTGGAGGTCTGCGCAGCGCTATGTATAATGAACATTCATGAAGGGATTATTTGAAGTCTGAAGATTTATAGTGCATCTAAAAAAAAAAATGGCGCGCCTTACAGCTAAGATTCCTTAATACCAGGCTCGCTGCACTCGCAAGGAATGATAAACACGCAACGAAGCCGAGTGAGTCCCGGACTGCGAGTCTGAACAGCTGCGTGTTCCCTGGTTTATTAAAGGGGTACTCTGCTGGAAAACATTATTATTATTATTATTATTATTATTATTAATGAACTGGTGCCAGAAAGTTAAACAGATTTGTAAATTACTTCTATTAAATAATCTTAATCCTTCCAGTACTTATCAGTTGGTGTACGCTCTACAGGAAGTGGTGTAGTTCTTTCCAGTCTGACCCCAGTGCTCTCTGCTGACACTTCTGGCCATTTTAGGAACTGTCTAGAGTGGGAGCAAATCCCCATAACAAACCTATCCTGTTCTGGAGAGTTCCTGTGATCAGACTGAAAAGAACTAAACAACTTCCACTGGAGCATACAGCAGCTGA
The DNA here is from genome assembly GCF_029499605.1 of Hyla sarda. Lineage (NCBI taxonomy): Eukaryota > Metazoa > Chordata > Amphibia > Anura > Hylidae > Hyla > Hyla sarda. The sequence goes on along the minus strand of NC_079191.1, from coordinate 435,362,616 downwards.
TAAGTACTGGAAGGATTAAGATTTTTACATAGAAGTAATTTACAAATCTGTTTATCTTTCTAGCATCAGTTGATTCTAAAAAAGAAAAGCGGAGTACCCCTTTAACTATCTACATAAGGACATGGTGGGCTCCCGAGATGCCCCCCAGATCTTCTCAGCGCCGAACGCTGCTTGTACAGAATTTATCTAAGATAGAGTGACAAGGAACAGAGACAAAATACAAGACAGATAAAGGAAAGACTGGTGTATACAAGGAATGTGCAACGTCTGCTGGGGGCCCAATGGTCGACCATGACCATGAAGGTGGCGTCTATACTCCATACTTTGAAGCTGGCCATGCACATAAGACGGCTGGATGTTTTTTATCGGATAGCTATCTCTCCAGACTACCTTTTTTCTAATCAACTGGTTCTAGAAAGTTGAACAGATTTGTAAATTTCTTCTATTAAAAATTCTTAATCCTTCCAGTACTTATCAGCTGCTGTATGCTCCACAGGAAGTTGTGTAGTTCTTTCCAGTCTGACCGCAGTGCTCTCTGCTGACACCTCTGTCACCAGAGAGCAATTGACATCTACTGACATCAGGTCCACAGTACACAGACATATTGTACATAAGGGGGTTTATAATTTAGTTATATAAAACTATAGATAGAATTGTATCAAGCATCTTTATTATTTTTTCCTTTTGAGAAGCAAAACTAATTGTATTGTGATGACTTGAGTTTTCTTTTCCTATATACTGTACATTATCAGTGCAGGTATATTCAAGATCTCTGCATGCTGTCAGCGAAAGATATCTTCATATTAACATTCAGAGGCGGAAAACCCTATAGAAACATCCCGGACCCCAGACTGATACATTGTACATAGCTAGTCCTGCCCTCAGCTGAGAAGTGATACAATTGTATCCAGTCTAGACAATGCTCTGTGAGTTAAACATCCTGGACCCCAGACTGATACATTGTACATAGCTGGTCCTGCTCTCAGCTGAGAAGTGATACAATTGTATCCAGTCTAGACAATGCTCTGTGAGCTAAATCCTGGACTCCAGACTGATACATTGTACATAGCTAGTCCTGCCCTCAGCTGAGAAGTGATACAATTGTATCCAGTCTAGACAATGCTCTGTGAGCTAAACATCCTGGACCCCAGACTGATACATTGTACATAGCTAGTCCTGCCCTCAGCTGAGAAGTGATACAATTGTATCCAGTCTAGACAATGCTCTGTGAGCTAAACATCCTGGACTCCAGACTGATACATTGTACATAGCTAGTCCTGCCCTCAGCTGAGAAGTGATACAATTGTATCCAGTCTAGACAATGCTCTGTGAGCTAAACATGCTGGACTCCAGACTGATACATTGTACATAGCTAGTCCTGCCCTCAGCTGAGAAGTGATACAATTGTATCCAGTCTAGACAATACTCTGTGAGCTAAACATCCTGGACTCCAGACTGATACATTGTACATAGCTAGTCCTGCTCTCAGCTGAGAAGTGATACAATTGTATGCAGTCTAGACAATGCTCTGTGAGCTAAACATCCTGGACTCCAGACTGATACATTGTACATAGCTAGTCCTGCTCTCAGCTGAGAAGTATATACAATTGTATCCAGTCTAGACAATTCTCTGTGAGCTAAACATCCTGGACTCCAGACTGATACATTTTACATAACTAGTCCTGCTCTCAGCTGAGAAGTGATACAATTGTATCCAGTCTAGACAATGCTCTGTGAGTTAAACATCCTGGACCCCAGACTGATACATTGTACATAGCTGGTCCTGCTCTCAGCTGAGAAGTGATACAATTGTATCCAGTCTAGACAATGCTCTGTGAGCTAAATCCTGGACTCCAGACTGATACATTGTACATAGCTAGTCCTGCCCTCAGCTGAGAAGTGATACAATTGTATCCAGTCTAGACAATGCTCTGTGAGCTAAACATCCTGGACCCCAGACTGATACATTGTACATAGCTAGTCCTGCCCTCAGCTGAGAAGTGATACAATTGTATCCAGTCTAGACAATGCTCTGTGAGCTAAACATCCTGGACTCCAGACTGATACATTGTACATAGCTAGTCCTGCCCTCAGCTGAGAAGTGATACAATTGTATCCAGTCTAGACAATACTCTGTGAGCTAAACATCCTGGACTCCAGACTGATACATTGTACATAGCTAGTCCTGCTCTCAGCTGAGAAGTGATACAATTGTATGCAGTCTAGACAATGCTCTGTGAGCTAAACATCCTGGACTCCAGACTGATACATTGTACATAGCTAGTCCTGCTCTCAGCTGAGAAGTATATACAATTGTATCCAGTCTAGACAATTCTCTGTGAGCTAAACATCCTGGACTCCAGACTGATACATTTTACATAACTAGTCCTGCTCTCAGCTGAGAAGTGATACAATTGTATCCAGTCTAGACAATGCTCTGTGAGCTAAACATCCTGCACTCCAGACTGATACATTGTACATAGCTAGTCCTGCTCTCAGCTGAGAAGTGATACAATTGTATCCAGTCTAGACAATGCTCTGTAAGCTAAACATCCTGCACTCCAGACTGATACATTGTACATAGCTAGTCCTGCTCTCAGCTGAGAAGTGATACAATTGTATCCAGTCTAGACAATGCTCTGTGAGCTAAACATCCTGGACCCCAGACTGATACATTGTACATAGCTAGTCCTGCTCTCAGCTGAGAAGTGATACAATTGTATCCAGTCTAGACAATGCTTTGTGAGCTAAAAATCCTGGACTCCAGACTGATACATTGTACATAGCTAGTCCTGCTCCCAGCTGAGAAGTGATACAATTGTATCCAGTCTAGACAATGCTCTGTGAGCTAAACATCCTGGACTCCAGACTGATACATTGTATATAGCTAGTCCTGCTCTCAGCTGAGAAGTGATATAATTGTATACAGTATAGACAATGCTCTGTGAGCTAAACATCCTGGACCCCAGACTGATACATTGTACATAGCTAGTCCTGCTCTCAGCTGAGAAGTGATACAATTGTATCCAGTCTAGACAATGCTCTGTGAGCTAAGCATCCTGGACCCCAGACTGATACATTGTACATAGCTAGTCCTGCTCTCAGCTGAGAAGTGATACAATTGTATCCAGTCTAGACAATGCTCTGTGAGCTAAACATCCTGGACCCCAGACTGATACATTGTACATAGCTAGTCCTGCTCTCAGCTGAGAAGTGATACAATTGTATCCAGTCTAGACAATGCTCTGTGAGCTAAACATCCTGGACTCCAGACTGATACATTGTACATAGCTAGTCCTGCTCTCAGCTGAGAAGGGATACCATTGTATCCAGTCTAGACAATGCTCTGTGAGCTAAACATCCTGGACTCCAGACTGATACATTGTACATAGCTAGTCCTGCCCTCAGCTGAGAAGTGATACAATTGTATCCAGTCTAGACAATACTCTGTGAGCTAAACATCCTGGACTCCAGACTGATACATTGTGCATAGCTAGTCCTGCTCTCAGCTGAGAAGTGATACAATTGTATCCAGTCTAGACAATGCTCTGTGAGCTAAACATCCTGGACTCCAGACTGATACATTGTACATAGCTAGTCCTGCTCTCAGCTGAGAAGTGATACAATTGTATCCAGTCTAGACAATGCTCTGTGAGCTAAACATCCTGGACTCCAGACTGATACATTGTACATAGCGAGTCCTGCTCTCAGCTGAGAAGTGATACAATTGTATCCAGTCTAGACAATGCTCTGTGAGCTAAACATCCTGGACTCCAGACTGATACATTGTACATAGCTAGTCCTGCTCTCAGCTGAGAAGGGATACAATTGTATCCAGTCTAGACAATGCTCTGTGAGCTAAACATCCTGGACTCCAGACTGATACATTGTACATAGCTAGTCCTGCTCTCAGCTGAGAAGTGATACAATTGTATCCAGTCTAGACAATGCTCTGTGAGCTAAACATCCTGGACTCCAGACTGATACATTGTACATAGCTAGTCCTGCTCTCAGCTGAGAAGTGATACAATTGTATCCAGTCTAGACAATGCTCTGTGAGCTAAACATCCTGGACCCCAGACTGATACATTGTACATAGCTAGTCCTGCTCTCAGCTGAGAAGTGATACAATTGTATCCAGTCTAGACAATGCTCTGTGAGCTAAACATCCTGGACCCCAGACTGATACATTGTACATAGCTAGTCCTGCTCTCAGCTGAGAAGTGATACAATTGTATCCAGTCTACACAATGCTCTGTGAGCTAAACATCCCGGACTCCAGACTGATAAATTGTACATAGCTAGTCCTGCTCTCAGCTGAGAAGTGATACAATTGTATCCAGTCTAGACAATGCTCTGTGAGCTAAACATCCTGGACTCCAGACTGATACATTGTACATAGCTAGTCCTGCTCTCAGCTGAGAAGGGATACAATTGTATCCAGTCTAGACAATGCTCTGTGAGCTAAACATCCTGGACTCCAGACTGATACATTGTACATAGCTAGTCCTGCTCTCAGCTGAGAAGTGATACAATTGTATCCAGTCTAGACAATGCTCTGTGAGCTAAACACCCTGGACTCCAGACTGATACATTGTACATAGTGAGTCCTGCTCTCAGCTGAGAAGTGATACAATTGTATCCAGTCTAGACAATGCTCTGTGAGCTAAACATCCTGGACTCCAGACTGATACATTGTACATAGCTAGTCCTGCTCTCAGCTGAGAAGGGATACAATTGTATCCAGTCTAGACAATGCTCTGTGAGCTAAACATCCTGGACCCCAGACTGATACATTGTACATAGCTAGTCCTGCTCTCAGCTGAGAAGTGATACAATTGTATCCAGTCTAGACAATGCTCTGTGAGCTAAACATCCTGGACCCCAAACTGATACATTGTACATAGCTCGTCCTGCTCTCAGCTGAGAAGTGATACAATTGTATCCAGTCTAGACAATGCTCTGTGAGCTAAACATCCTGGACTCCAGACTGATACATTGTACATAGCTAGTCCTGCTCTCAGCTGAGAAGTGATACAATTGTATCCAGTCTAGACAATGCTCTGTGAGCTAAACAGCCTGGACTCCAGACTGATACATTGTACATAGCTAGTCCTGCTCTCAGTTGTGAAGTGATACAATTGTATCCAGTCTAGACAATACTCTGTGAGCTAAACATCCTGGACCCCAGACTGATACATTGTACATAGCTAGTCCTGCTCTCAGCTGAGAAGTGATACAATTGTATCCAGTCTAGACAATGCTCTGTGAGCTAAACATCCTGGACTCCAGACTGATACATTGTACATAACTAGTCCTGCTCTCATCTGAGAAGTGATACAATTGTATCCAGTCTAGACAATGCTCTGTGAGCTAAACATCCTGGACTCCAGACTGATACATTGTACATAGCTAGTCCTGCTCTCAGCTGAGAAGTGATACAATTGTGTCCAGTCTAGACAATGCTCTGTGAGCTAAACATCCTGGACTCCAGACTGATACATTGTACATAGCTAGTCCTGCCCTCAGCTGAGAAGTGATACAATTGTATCCAGTCTAGACAATGCTCTGTGAGCTAAACATCCTGGACCCCAGACTGATACATTGTACATAGCTAGTCCTGCTCTCATCTGAGAAGTGATACAATTGTATCCAGTCTAGACAATGCTCTGTGAGCTAAACATCCTGGACTCCAGACTGATACATTGTACATAGCTAGTCCTGCTCTCAGCTGAGAAGTGATACAATTGTGTCCAGTCTAGACAATGCTCTGTGAGCTAAACATCCTGGACCCCAGACTGATACATTGTACATAGCTCGTCCTGCTCTCAGCTGAGAAGTGATACAATTGTATCCAGTCTAGACAATGCTCTGTGAGCTAAACATCCTGGACTCCAGACTGATACATTGTACATAGCTAGTCCTGCTCTCAGCTGAGAAGTGATACAATTGTATCCAGTCTAGACAATGCTCTGTGAGCTAAACAGCCTGTACTCCAGACTGATACATTGTACATAGCTAGTCCTGCTCTCAGTTGTGAAGTGATACAATTGTATCCAGTCTAGACAATACTCTGTGAGCTAAACATCCTGGACCCCAGACTGATACATTGTACATAGCTAGTCCTGCTCTCAGCTGAGAAGTGATACAATTGTATCCAGTCTAGACAATGCTCTGTGAGCTAAACATCCTGGACTCCAGACTGATACATTGTACATAGCTAGTCCTGCTCTCATCTGAGAAGTGATACAATTGTATCCAGTCTAGACAATGCTCTGTGAGCTAAACATCCTGGACTCCAGACTGATACATTGTACATAGCTAGTCCTGCTCTCAGCTGAGAAGTGATACAATTGTGTCCAGTCTAGACAATGCTCTGTGAGCTAAACATCCTGGACTCCAGACTGATACATTGTACATAGCTAGTCCTGTCCTCAGCTGAGAAGTGATACAGTTGTATCCAGTCTAGACAATGCTCTGTGAGCTAAACATCCTGGACTCCAGACTGATACATTGTACATAGCTAGTCCTGCTCTCAGTTGAGAAGTGATACAATTGTATCCAGTCTAGACAATGCTCTGTGAGCTAAACAGCCTGGACTCCAGACTGATACATTGTACATAGCTAGTCCTGCTCTCAGTTGTGAAGTGATACAATTGTATCCAGTCTAGACAATACTCTGTGAGCTAAACATCCTGGACCCCAGACTGATACATTGTACATAGCTAGTCCTGCTCTCAGCTGAGAAGTGATACAATTGTATCCAGTCTAGACAATGCTCTGTGAGCTAAACATCCTGGACTCCAGACTGATACATTGTACATAGCTAGTCCTGCTCTCATCTGAGAAGTGATACAATTGTATCCAGTCTAGACAATGCTCTGTGAGCTAAACATCCTGGACTCCAGACTGATACATTGTACATAGCTAGTCCTGTCCTCAGCTGAGAAGTGATACAGTTGTATCCAGTCTAGACAATGCTCTGTGAGCTAAACATCCTGGACTCCAGACTGATACATTGTACATAGCTAGTCCTGCTCTCAGCTGAGAAGTGATACAATTGTATCCAGTCTAGACAATGCTCTGTGAGCTAAACATCCTGGACTCCAGACTGATACATTGTACATAGCTAGTCCTGCTCTCAGCTGAGAAGTGATACAACTGTGTCCAGTCTAGACAATGCTCTGTGAGCTAAACATCCTGGACTCCAGACTGATACATTGTACATAGCTAGTCCTGTCCTCAGCTGAGAAGTGATACAATTGTATCCAGTCTAGACAATGCTCTGTGAGCTAAACATCCTGGACTCCAGACTGATACATTGTACATAGCTAGTCCTGCTCTCAGCTGAGAAGTGATACAATTGTATCCAGTCTAGACAATGCTCTGTGAGCTAAACATGCTGGACTCCAGACTGATACATTGTACATAGCTAGTCCTGCTCTCAGCTGAGAAGTGATACAATTGTATCCAGTCTAGACAATACTCTGTGAGCTAAACATCCTGGACTCCAGACTGATACATTGTACATAGCTAGTCCTGCTCTCACATGAGAAGTGATACAATTGTATCCAGTCTAGACAATGCTCTGTGAGCTAAACATCCACATTGTACATAGCTAGTCCTGCTCTCAGCTGAGAAGTGATACAATTGTATCCGGTCTAGACAATGCTCTGTGAGCTAAACATCCTGGACTCCAGACTGATACATTGTACATAGCTAGTCCTGCTCTCAGCTGAGAAGTGATACAATTGTATCCAGTCTAGAATCAAACAGATTAGATGAGTGCAGTTTCCATCCATCTATTTACAGAGCAGTGGTTCCCAACCAGGGTGCCTCCAGCTGTTGCAAAACTACAACTTCCAGCATGCCCGGACAGCCAACGGCTGTCCGGGCATGCTGGAAGTTGTAGTTTTGCAACAGCTGGAGGCACCCTGGTCGAGAAACGCTGATATACAGGAATATAATTCTCCTCGCTCTTCTTTCCTTATCTCGTCTGCACAGATTTGTTCATTTTCATCACCTATTGATACCGAACTCCTACAGTTATGGAAATGCATAGAGAGGCGAGTGTGAGTGTGAGTGCCCCCCGGCCTCCCTTTCCCCGTCCCCGCTCTTCTCTCCGTTCCAGTCTTTTTCTCGCTGAGGCTGATTTATCTGCATGTTTGTCCTATGGTCTCTGCGCACAACAAAGGAAGATGATGGAAAAAATAAATTACTGTGGATGGAAACAGCAACGACACGAATACGAGACAATAATAATAATAACAACAACGTATCAACAGAAAACGCAAGAATGATTTATTTCCTCTTTAGATTCTACTTTCTACTTCTACTTTTACACTAATAAATGAAGACTAAATATATACAGTCATGGCCGTAAATGTTGGCGCCCCTGAAAATGTTCAAGAAAATGAGGTATTTCTCACAGGAAAGGATTGCAGTGACACATGTTTTGCTATACACATGTTTATTCCCTTTGTGTGTATTGGAACTAAACCAAAAAAGGAGGAAAAAAAGCAAATTGGACATAATGTCACCAAACTCCAAAAATGGGCTGGACAAAATTATTGGCACCTTTCAAAATTATGGAAAAATAAGATTGTTTCAAGCATGTGATGTTCCTTTATACTCACCTGGGGCAAGTAACAGGTGCGGGCAATATAAAAATCACACCTGAAAGCAGATAAAAAGGAGAGAAGTTCACTTAGTGTTTGCATTGTGTGCCTGTGTGTGCCACACTAAGAATGGACAACAGAAAGAGGAGAAGAGAACTGTCTGAGGACTTGAGAAGCAAAATTGTGGAAAAGTATCAACAATCTCAAGGTTACAAGTCCATCTCCAGAGATCTAGATTTGTCTTTGTCCACAGTGCGCAACATTATCAAGAAGTTTGCAACCCATGGCCCTGTAGATAATCTCCCTGGGCGTGGACGGAAGAGAAAGATGTATGAAAGGTGTCAACGCAGGATAGTACGGATGATGAATAAGCAGCCCCAAACAAGTTCCGAAGATATTCAAGCTGTCCTGCAGGCTCAGGGAGCATCAGTGTCAGCGCGAACTATCCGTTGACATTTAAATGAAATGAAACGCTATGGAGGAGACCCAGGAGGACCCCACTATGGAGGAGACCCAGGAGGACCCCACTATGGAGGAGACCCAGGAGGACCCCACTATGGAGGAGACCCAGGAGGACCCCACTATGGCAGGAGACCCAGGAGGACCCCACTATGGAGGAGACCCAGGAGGACCCAACTATGAAGGAGACCAAGGAGGACCCCACTATGGAGGAGACCCAGGAGGACCCCACTATGGCAGGAGACCCAGGAGGACCCCACTATGGAGGAGACCCAGGAGGACCCCACTATGGAGGAGACCAAGGAGGACCCCACTATGGAGGAGACCCAGGAGGACCCCACTATGGAGGAGACCCAGGAGGACCCCACTGTGGAGGAGACCCAGGAGGACCCCACTATGGAGGAGACCCAGGAGGACCCCACTATGGAGGAGACCCAGGAGGACCCCACTGCTGACACAGAGACATAAAAAAGCAAGACTACATTTTGCCAAAATGAACTTGAGTAACCAAAATCCTTCTGGGAAAATGTCTTGTGGACAGATGAGACCAAGATAGAGCTTTTTGGTAAAGCCCATCATTCTACTGTTTACCGAAAACGGAATGAGGCCTACAAAGAAAAGAACACAGTACCTACAGTGACATATGGTGGAGGTCAGTGATGTTTTGGGGCTGTTGTGCTGCCTCTGGCACTGGGGGCCTTGAATGTGTACAAGACATCATGAAATCTGAGGATTACCAACGGATTTGGGGTCACACTGTACAGCCCAGTGCCAGAAAGCTGGGTTTGTGCCCGAGATCTTGAGTCTTCCAGCAGGACAATGACCCCAAACATACGTCAAAAAGCCCCAGAAATGGATGGCAACAAAGCGCTGGAGAGTTCTGAAGTGTCAGCAATGAGTCCAGATCTAAATCCCATTGATCACCTGTGGAGACATCTTAAAATTGCTGTTGGGAAAAGGCGCCTTCCAATAAGAGAGACCTGAAGCAGTTTGTAAAGGAAGAGTGGTCCAACATTACGACTGAGAGGTGTAAGAAGCTTATTGATGGTTATCGGAAGCTGTCAGAACCTATAGGGTTAAAAAGTTCTGACAGCTTCTGTTTTTTTGTTTCTGGGTTACGCCCAACTGTCTGGACTGGTCAGCTGACCTTGATTGCAGCACCTGTTCTGGCTCCATATAAGCTGGCAATCTACTCCCATCAGTGCTTGCTATAGAGCTCAGTTTGTACTCTAGCTAGTTGTCTTCTGAATTTGTTATATCTGGCTTTCTGAACCTTTGGCTCCTCTCTCACAATTCTCTCTGTTATATAAAATGCTCCTTGTATTTTAGTCTGTTATATTAGTTGGTTTAAGGATTATGTCTGTTCACCTTAATCGGTGTTCACACTATGTCTTGCTTGTTACCAGTGCCCTGTATGTTATATTCCTGTCAAGGAGTCTATTCTGTTTCCTTTTCTTGTGTCCTATATTTATATCCTGTTTGGTTGATCTGATCTTTGTCCTTTTGTACTTGTACCTGTTTGTGAACAGTGTTCTATGTTACCTGTTCAGTTTAGGGTTTTGGCTCTCAGTTCTTCCGCTATCCCCTTCATCTCCTGGATTCTGCTGTATACTCATATCGCGTCTAGTTTTGTTCATTTTATCATGTCTGCCATTTATCTGATATCCGGTTTATGAACTGTTTAAGTCACTATTCTGCTCTGTTTGAGTTTATATTCTGCCTTGTTAGTATTTGTATTCTGTCTGGTATATCTAGTTTTCTGATTCTGTCATGGACTGACCAGGGGGACAGGGAGAGTGAGCCCTAAACTGACCCTAAAACCCCTCTACTTGCCCATCCATCCTAAACGATGGATCGACAACTGGGCGCCGGTCCCTTCCTGCGCAAAAGTGCAGTGGCGTAAAAGCACATAATATACATAGTCTCTCACAGGCCAGAAACGGAAAACTAGATAACCAGATACCAGACAGAATACAAATACTAACAAGGCAGAATATAAACTCAAACAGAGCAGAACATAGTGAATTAACAAACAGTTCATAAAACCGGATATAAGATAAACGGCAGACATGATAAAATGAACAAGACTAGGCATGATGAGTATACAGCAGAATCCAGGAGATGAAGGGGATAAACAGAAAAACTGAGAGCCACAACACTAAACTGAACAGGTAAGTTACTAAGAACTATCACAAGCAGGTACAAGTACAAAGGACAAAGATCAGATCAACTTAGACAGCTAGCGACAGTACAAACAGAACTCCATAGCAAGCACTGACTGGGAGTAGACTGCCAGCTTATATGGAGCCAGAACAGGTGCTGCAATCAAGGTCAGCTGACCAGTCCAGACAGCCGGGCGTAACCCAGCAACAAAAAACAACAAAGAAGCTGTCAGAACTTTTTAACCCTATAGGTTCTGACAGAGGCGACAGATTTCAGTTATTTTTTCCAAAGGGTGTGCAACCAAATATTAAGTTAAGGGTGCCAATAATTTTGTCCAGCCCATTTTTGGAGTTTGGTGACATTATGTCCAATTTGCTTTTTTTTAAAACCTTTTTTGGTTTAGTTCCAATACACACAAAGGGAATAAACATGTGTATAGTAAAATGTGTTACTGCAATCCTTTTCTGTGACAAATTTCAGGGGTGCCAACATTTACGGCCATGACTATATATATATATATATATATATATATATATATTCTTTAGGCAGGAGATCTCTAATCTGTGCCTCTCTAACTGTTGCAGAACTACAACTCCCAGCATGCCCCCAACATGCACACTCAGAATTGCGTATGGAGCGGTAAGGCAAGATGGCAGTCAATAATATGTATGGCCAACCTTAAAGGAACATTCCAGTTTCAATTCTAGCCACTTTTCTATAAAAATCGGCACTCCATTAGTGCAGGCTGCTATACAACAGCATTGATAAGTGTTATCGGCACTCCATTAGTGCAGGCTGCCATAGCACACCATTGATCAGCTTTTCGGCACTCCCTTAGTGCTGGCTACTATAGAACATCATTGATCAGTGCTATCGGTGCTCCATTAGTGCAGGCTGCAATAGCACACCATTCATCAGTGTTATCTGCACTCCATTAGTGCTGGCTTCAATAGAACAGCATTGATCAGTGTTATCGGTGCTCCATTAGTGCAGGCTGCCATAGCACACCATTGATCAGCTTTTCGGCACTCCCTTAGTGCTGGCTACTATAGAACAGCATTGATCAGTGTTATCGGTGCTCCATTAGTGCAGGCTGCCATAGCACACCATTGATCAGCTTTATCGGTGCTCCATTAATGCAGGCTGCCATAGCACAGCATTGGTCTGTGTTATTGGTACTCCATTAGTGCAGGCTGCTATACAACAACATTGATCAGTATTATCGGCGCTCCATTAGTGCACACTGCCATAGCACACCATTGATCAGAGTTATCAGCACTCCATTAGTGCAGGCTGCCATAGCACACCATTGATCTACTTTGTTGGCGCTCCATTAGTGCAGGCTGCCACATCACACCATTGATCAGCGTTATCGGCGCTCCATTAGTGCAGGCTGCCATAGCACACTGTTGATCAATTTTATCGGCACTCTGCTTCTCCAGTCTGCTGTGGCTGCTGATCTAACGGCACAAAGGCAGGTAGAGACCCACTGGACGTCTTCTCAACTCATCGGGACCCTGCAATTTCACCATAGATCAGCCCTCACAGCCAACCGGCATACAGTGATCGACTTAGATTGCAGGATCGAAAGCAATGTTTCCTAACTAGGGTGCCTCCAGCTGTTGCAAAACCACAACTCCCAGCATGCTAAGCAGCAGGTATCATGGTCTGGGCAGTAGATGGGAGACCAACAGCAATGCTCAGAGCAGTGTTTCCCAACTAGTGAGTCTCCTGCTGTTGCAAAACTACAACTCCCAGCATGCCGGGACAGCCAACGGCTGTCCGGGCATGCTGGAAGTTGTAGTTTTGCAACAGCTGGAGGCACCCTGCTTGGGAAACACTGATGTAAAAGGTTAATGCTGTTGTCCGGCATTAGAGGTGAATCCTGGCTGCTGATAGCAGCCTCTACCCACTCAGCTCCTGAACTCGCTTTAGCGTCCTCAAGGGGTTAAACTGCGCCACCATTTCTTATGTTGCGTTTCGACACCAACCTTCTTTTTTTTTTTTTGTTTTCTTACTATGGCTGGCGAGACAACCAAAACGAACGTCAACCCCCGAGGAGCCGAGCTCGACCTTCATCACCCCGGTGGCAGCTGCCAGGTCCTCGACTGCTTCCCAGATGCCCGACCCGAGGCGATCAGCCATGGAAATATTTTAGCTTCAATAATGGAAATGTCATTAGTTGCTGCAGGCGTTTTTATTTCATTTTTTTTCATCCTATTTGCGCTTTTTTTTCATTTTTTCTAGTTTATACATCATTCTATCCTCCCGGGAGCTTATGTGACTTTTTGCGACAACTCCCATCAAGTATCAAAGTCTAAGCAGGTAAAAAAAAGATCAAAACTCCGCGTCCCCAGGGCGAGGTCTTCAAAGTTTCCTTCTATTGTTTTGCTGTTTTGCAACGTGATCCTTTTATCCTCTTGTTTATACTTTGAGACGGAAACCGAAAATGTCATTTTTATTTTATTTTTTTTATTATAGATGTCTGCTTCAACCCAAAAACCCAATAAAAAATAGCAAAAAATAATGTTAAAAAAAAATAAATAACATCGACCATCTCAGATGATCCACGTGTAGCCCTTATGACCAGACAGAAGCTTAAAGGGGTACTCCACTGCCCCAGCGTTTGGAACATTTTGTTCCGAACGCTGGGTACAAGCTGCGGGGGGTTGTGACATCATGGCCACACCCCTCGTAACATCACACCACGCCCCTCGTGACATCATACCATGCCCCTCGTGATGTCACATTACGCCCCTCAATGCAAGTCTATGGCTGATGCCACGCCCCCTCCCATAGACTTGCATTGAGGGGGCGTGGTGTGATGTCAAGAGGGGTGTGGCCGTAACATCACGACCCCTGCAGTTCTCACCCAGCGTTCGCAACGTCACGACCCCTGCAGCCACGCCCCCTCCCATAGACTTGCATTGAGGGGGCGTGGTGTGATGTCAAATGGAGTGTGGCCGTAACGTCACGACCCCCGCAGCTCGCACCCAGCATTTGGAATGTCACGTCCCCCGCAGCCACGCCCCCTCCCATAGACTTGCATTGAGGGGGCGTGGTGTGATGTCAAGAGGGGTGTGGCCGTAATGTCACGACCCCCGCAGCCCGCACCCAGCGTTCGGAACGTCACGACCCCTGTAGCCACGCACCCTCCCATAGACTTGCCCTGAGGGGGCGTGGTGTGACGTAAAGAGGGGTGTGGCCGAAACGTTCCGACCCCCGCAGCCCGCACCCAGCGTTCGGAACAAAATGTTCCGAACACTGGGGCAGTAAAGTACCCCATTTAATGTTTTCAAACTGGTCAGACTAAAAAGAACTACACAACTTCTTGTGGAGCATACAGCAGCTGATAAGTACTGGAAGAATGAAGATTTTTGCATAGAAATAATGTACAAATCTGTATAACTTTCTGCCAACAGTTGTTTGGAAAACATTTTTTCTCCTTCGGAGTTCCCCTTTAATCTGTACCTGTAAATATGTTTAGATCAGTCGGCGTCGATCGATCAGTTGAATGAGCCGGGAGAAGTTCCAACCAAGAAAGCCCCAAAAACTTACATAATGCGACCGTCTTGGTCATGTGACACAGAACCTGGAGAGAACAGGGTCTGGATGCTCAGACCTTGACCGATCAAAAAGTTTGATATGTCTCTACAACATAGACGACGATGCCCATTTAAACGGGTTGTTTTTTAGAGAATGTGGCTGAGCTGCAATACCTGACGTGGCCTATAGACAAGAGTGGCGCTGTTTCTGCACAAATTTCACAATTTTTATTCTACATGTTGGGTGTAGACAAGGAATAACATCCTGAACTGGCAGAACATGCAGGCACTAGGACCGCTCGCACTTATGACGTCTTCATATGCGTCAATGCATTTCTGAGCAGATTCTGCAGAAAGAATCAACTTGGCTATACTTTCTGTGGACACCAGAATTGGGATTTTCGCTGCAGAAACATCTTACATATCACTGTACCTAGGTGACGCCTTGGTCACATGATCCTCCCAACCAATAGCATGAGAAGTCTTTAGTCCAATCTTTCTATCCCAGGAGAAGTGGTGGACACAAAAACCTGTTGGACCCCCTGGTAGTGGCACTGGCCAGGACCAGGTCTCATTTGGCTACTTCTGGGCATACCTGCACCTAGCTCACATGTCTAGGCATAAATCGTGTCTACAGTCAAGTCACTGATCCTACTCCTCTTTCTGTCCACACTGTGCGGATATCATGCTACAAGTTTTTTCATCTCTGAGAGGTAAAATATAATCTATGCCAGAGAGGAGAACACTGAACAAAGACCTCTCTGATATCTCTTCCCCGGCCTACGGTCAGAGTTAGCACTGCTTGGCTATCACATCATGATGTGGTAGCCAAGCAGTACTAACTCTGACCATTGGTCATAGGTCATAGATTGCAGAGAGGTCCTTGTCCAGTGTTCTCCTCTCTGGCGTAGATGATATTTTCTCTTTCAGAGATGAAGAAAATGTCCTTCCTGATATCGTGTCGCAGAATCAGAGTTATGTAAGTAAAGTCAACATATTGCGTCACAATAAGTCAACCTGTGAAGATCCTCGTCCATAGTTTAAAGGAAATCTGTCCCCCGTGTCACCTACACTAACCTGTCGGTACCGAGAAATAGAGCAGATGACACTGGGGACAGATTTCCTTTAAGTAACTCTTGATGGGAAACTTGAGAACCAGAGGCGGGCTGCAGGGGTCTCGAAGGTGTGGCCACACCCCTCGTGATGTCACACCACGCCCCATCAATGCAAGTCTATGGGAGGGGGTGTGGGACGGCTGCCATGCCCCCTACCATAGACGTCACAAGGGGCATTGCCACACCCAGCATTCGGAACAAAATGTTCTGAACTCTGGGGCAGTGGAGTACCCCTTTAAAGTTAGTATAACTATAAAAAGACTCGGTGTAGCCGAAGCCCAACACTCAATATTCAGACCACAGAGCCGATCCGCACCGCGCCGGGCACAACACCAAAACCTCAATGTTAACATTCAAGGCGCCAGTTCATACTTGGCTGCTCCTCGCGGTGGATTTTTCTGCAGGAACCTTATAATACACAGAATTATCTAGAGATTACGCTCGACATTCCATCCAACCTACTGTGACACTTCTACCTGTCTGGTTTTTTTTATTTGTGGAGTGAAATAATACATGACAAGTGAGTGGGGTGTGAATACTTATTCAAGTCTAGGATGACAATTGTCGCTCTGTGGATGTGTAACATATAGAGGGGAGGACATGGAGGGAATATAGAGGGGGGACTGATTCATACAATGGTCAGAGCGGTGATCATTGGGGGGGGGGGTAGTTTCTCAATAGATAGATATGAGATAGATATGAGATAGATATGAGATAGATATGAGATAGATAGATAGATAGATAGATATGAGATAGATAGATAGATAGATAGATATGAGACAGATAGATAGATATGAGATAGATAGATATGAGATAGATAGATAGATAGATAGATATGAGATAGATATGAGATAGATAGATATGAGACAGATAGATAGATATGAGATAGATATATAGATATGAGATAGATAGATATGAGATAGATAGATAGATAGATAGATAGATAGATAGATAGATAGATAGATAGATAGATAAATATGAGATAGATAGATAGATATGAGATAGATATGAGATAGATAGATATGAGATGGATATGAGATAGATAGATATGAGATAGATAGATGATAGATAGATAGATAGATAGATATGAGATAGATATGAGATAGATAGATATGAGATAGATAGATATATGTGAGAGAAATAGATAGATACATATGAGATAGATAGATATGAGATAGATAGATAGATAGATAAATAGATAGATATGAGATAGATAGATAGATAGATATGAGATAGATATGAGATAGATAGATATGAGATAGATAGGAGATAGATAGATAGATAGGAGATAGATAGATAGATATGAGATAGATATGAGATAGATAGATATGAGATAGATATGAGATAGATAGATATGAGATAGATAGATATGAGATAGATAGATATGAGATAGATATGAGATAGATATGAGATATATGAGATAGATAGATATGAGATAGATATGAGATAGATAGATATGAGATAGATAGGAGATATATAGATAGATATATAGATAGATAGGAGATAGATAGATAGATATGAGATAGATACATATATATGAGATAGATATGAGATAGATGTGAGATAGATAGATAGATATGAGATAGATAGATAGATATGAGATAGATATGAGATAGATAGATAGATAGATATGAGATAGATAGATAGATAGATAGATATGAGATAGATAGATAGATAGATAGATATGAGATAGATATGAGATAGATATGAGATAGATAGATAGATATGAGATAGATAGATATGAGATAGATATGAGATAGATAGATAGATATGAGATAGATAGATATGAGATAGATATGAGATAGATATGAGATAGATATGAGATAGATAGATATGAGATAGATATGAGATAGATAGATATGAGATAGATATGAGATAGATAGATATGAGATAGATATGAGATAGGTAGATATGAGATAGATAGATAGGTATGAGATAGATATGAGATAGATATGAGATAGATATGAGATAGATATGAGATAGATAGATAGATAGATATGAGATAGATAGATATGAGATAGATATGAGATAGATAGATATGAGATATATGAGATAGATAGATATGAGATAGATATGAGATAGATAGATATGAGATAGATGGGAGATAGATAGATAGATAGATAGATAGATAGGAGATAGATAGATAGATAGATATGAGATAGATACATAGATATGAGATAGATATGAGATAGATATGAGATAGATAGATATGAGAGAGATAGATATGAGAGAGATAGATAGATAGATATGAGATAGATATGAGATAGATAGATAGATATGAGATAGATAGATATGAGATAGATATGAGATAGATAGATATGAGATAGATATGAGATAGATATGAGATAGATAGATAGATAGATATGAGATAGATAGATAGATAGATAGATAGATATGAGATAGATATGAGATAGATAGATATGAGATAGATATGAGATAGATAGATAGATATGAGATAGATAGATATGAGATAGATAGGAGATAGATAGATAGATAGGAGAGAGATAGATAGATAGATAGATAGATAGATAGATAGATAGATATGAGATAGATACATAGATATGAGATAGATATGAGATAGATATGAGATAGATAGATATGAGATAGATAGATAGATAGATAGATAGATAGATATGAGATAGATATGAGATAGATAGATAGATATGAGATAGATAGATAGATATGAGATAGATATGAGATAGATAGATATGAGATAGATATGAGATAGATAGATATGAGATAGATAGATATGAGATAGATATGAGATAGATAGATAGATATGAGATAGATAGATAGATATGAGATAGATATGAGATAGATAGATATGAGATAGATAGATATGAGATAGATATATATGAGATAGATAGATATGAGATAGATAGATATGAGATAGATAGATAGATAGATATGAGATAGATAGATAGATAGATAGATATGAGATAGATATGAGATAGATGAATAAATAGATATATAGATTGGTATAGAATAGATAGATAAGAATAGATAATTTGGCAAAATCTTGACACTAACCTAAAGTATTTAAATAACAGCATTACGCAGAGTCTAAATAAAATCACCATACAATTTATAAATAATGCTGCCATATGGTAACACGTTGTACATGGCTCGCCAGCCTAAAACACGGACAAGAGGGCAACTAATTGCCCCATGCAGAAGTGAAAGGTGATCCCCAGAACAGCAATTAGAGGAAGCAACTCATTCATTGCCAAGAATGGAAATTCCTGAATCACCGTATATACACAAGTTCTATCATTTCCAGACATAGGTGTCGTCCTTAAAGGGGTACTCTGCTGCTCAGCGCTTGGAACAAACTGTTCTGAACGCTGGGTCGGCGCCGGGAGCTTGTGATATTATAGCCCCGCCCCTTCATGACATCATGCCCCACCCCCTCAATGCAGCAAGTCTATGGGAGGGGGCATGACAGAAATAAAAAAATACATAAAAAATGATTTAAAAAAATCTAAAAAATAAAACATGTAGATTAATAAATATGAACTTTAAAAAAGATATAAAAATAAACAAATATATATATATATATATATATATATATATATATATATAAAAGGACATAAATAAATAAAAATAAATACATAAATAAATATATAAAAATAAACAAACAAGTAAGTAAATTAATAGATATAAATAAAAGTTCTGACAGGCCGTCCTGTTGGCGCTGACTGGTGTTCTGTACTGTGAGCCCTGGTGTTCCGTACTGTGAGCCCTGGTGTTCCGTACTGTGAGCCCTGGTGTTCCGTACTGTGAGCCCTGGTGTTCCGTATTGTGAGCCCTGGTGTTCCGTACTGTGAGCCCTGGTGTTCCGTACTGTGAGCCCTGGTGTTCCGTACTGTGAGCCCTGGTGTTCCGTACTGTGAGCCCTGGTGTTCCGTACTGTGAGCCCTGGTGTTCCGTACTGTGAGCCCTGGTGTTCCGTACTGTGAGCCCTCTACATCCCGAGGAGCAGGCGGCAGTCGTTCCCTATGAAACATTTGGTCAATCTCTTCTAGATAGAGAAGGGAATAAAGGTTCTGTGCTCCTCCAGAACAAGTGGTGATTGTGTTCTGGATGGAGACAGCTTTATTGTGGCTGTTAAATTCCACCGCAGCAGAAAGTGTCTCCGTGTTCCCTCCTGTTATTATGCCCATAAAGAAAGGTTTTTTCTTTTTCCCTCTTTGTTTTTTTTTTTTTTTTATTCGGATAATGTCGTTTGCAGGAACCAAGGTGCAACAACAGCACAAAAGTAAAATATATTTATACGGCCTGACAAGCCGGTAACAAAGGGGATAACAAAGGGTTCTCTGCCTGGGATGAGTCCTATTTGTAAGAAATGATAATGTGATCCCTGCACCCCCAGAGATCAGTTATGATCTGTAAGAAAACCTGCTAGGAAGTGCTTTATTTCTCTACAGCACCACCACAGGGGAAAAGGAGTATTACAGTGTCCAGAGCTCTATCTGTATACTGCAGCTTCTATCTCCATGTTATCAGGATATATAGTAGTTATTTATTTCTCTACAGCTCCACCACAGGGGAAAAGGAGTATTACAGTGTCCAGAGCTCTATCTGTATACTGCAGCTGCTATCTCCATGTTATCAGGATATATAGTAGTGCTTTATTTCTCTACAGCTCCACCACAGGGGAAAAGGAGTATTACAGTGTCCAGAGCTCTATCTGTATACTGCAGCTTCTATCTCCATGTTATCAGGATATATAGTAGTTATTTATTTCTCTACAGCTCCACCACAGGGGAAAAGGAGTATTACAGTGTCCAGAGCTCTATCTGTATACTGCAGCTGCTATCTCCATGTTATCAGTATATATAGTAGTGCTTTATTTCTCTACAGCTCCACCACAGGGGAAAAGGAGTATTACAGTGTCCAGAGCTCTATCTGTATACTGCAGCTGCTATCTCCATGTTATCAGTATATATATATAGTAGTGCTTTATTTCTCTACAGCTCCACCACAGGGGAAAAGGAGTATTACAGTGTCCAGAGCTCTATCTGTATACTGCAGCTGCTATCTCCATGTTATCAGTATATATAGTAGTTATTTATTTCTCTACAGCTCCACCACAGGGGAAAAGGAGTATTACAGTGTCCAGAGCTCTATCTGTATACTGCAGCTGCTATCTCCATGTTATCATGGCATATAGTTGTTATATAGCTCCCCTTTATCTCTATCTGTATACTGCAGCTTCTATCTCTATGTTATCAGTATATATATAGTAGTTATTTATTTCTCTACAGCACCACCACAGGGGAAAAGGAGTATTACAGTGTCCAGAGCTCTATCTGTATACTGCAGCTTCTATCTCCATGTTATCAGTATATATAGTAGTTATTTATTTCTCTACAGCTCCACCACAGGGGAAAAGGAGTATTACAGTGTCCAGAGCTCCATCTGTATACTGCAGCTTCTATCTCCATGTTATTAGGATATATAGTAGTTATTTATTTCTCTACAGCACCACCACAGGGGAAAAGGAGTATTACAGTGTCCAGAGCTCTATCTGTATACTGCAGCTTCTATCTCCATGTTATTAGGATATATAGTAGTTATTTATTTCTCTACAGCACCACCACAGGGGAAAAGGAGTATTACAGTGTCCAGAGCTCTATCTGTATACTGCAGCTTCTATCTCCATGTTATTAGGATATATAGTAGTTATTTATTTCTCTACAGCACCACCACAGGGGAAAAGGAGTATTACAGTGTCCAGGGCTCTATCTGTATACTGCAGATGCTATATCTACGTTATCATGGTATATAGTTGTCATATAGCTCCTTTCCATCTCTATCTCTATACTGCGCTGCTATCTCCATGTTATCAGGATATATAGTAGTTACTGTATATAGCTCCAATCCAGCTCTATCTGTATACTGCTGCTATCTCTATAGGATCAGGATATTTAGTAGTTATACACCTCCCCTCCAGCTCTATCTGTATACTGCTGCTATCTCTAGGATCAGGATATATAGCAGTTATACACCTCCTCCCCTTCAGCTCTATCTGTATACTGCTGCTATCTCTATGGGATCAGGATGTATAGTAGTTATACACCTCCCCTCCAGCTCTATCTGTATACTGCTGCTATCTCTATGGGATCAGGATGTATAGTAGTTATACAACTCCCCTCCAGCTCTATCTGTATACTGCTGCTATCTCTATAGGCTCAGGATATTTAGTAGTTATACACCTCCCCTCCAGCTCTATCTGTACACTGCTGCTGCTATCTCTATGGGGTCAGGATATTTAGTAGTTATACATCTCCCCTCTAGCTCTATCTGTATAGTGTTGCTATCTTTATGGAATCGTGATACATGAATATTTCTCCAGAAAACATTAGCAGGGTTAATACTCATATATAGTCTTTAGAGAATTCATGATGTTCCCGACCACTGAACTTACATAACATACAAGGTACAGCGGTCCCTCAAGTTACAATATTAATTGGTTCTGGGACGACCATTGTATGTTGAAACCATTGTATGTTGGGACAATTGTATGTTTGGACCATTGTATGTTGAAACCATTGTATGTTGAGACCAGAACTCTATGTAAACCTGGTAATTGGTTCTAAAGGCCCAAAATGTCATCCAAAAATAGGAAAAAGTGAGGATTAAAGAAAAATAAGTAGATAACTAATATAGATAAAGCAAATCCTTACATATAAAAGTAAGAAAGATCTGCTGGGAGCTGTAAATCACTGTCTATGTCAGTGTTTCCCAAGCAGGGAGCCTCCAGCTGTTGCAAAACTACAACTCCCAGCATGCCCGGACAGCCAAAGGCTGTCCGGGAATGCTGGGTGTTGTAGTTTTGCAACAGCTGGGGGCACCCTGCTTGGAAAGCACTGGTCTATGTAGAGGACAGGAGCTTCTTCGGGGTCCTGTACAGGACACACAGTGTCCTAAAAAAGTAACATGGAGTCGCCCTCACCTGGTGTCCCAAGGAGCAGATAACCCTGGTACAGGTAAAGAGTACAGAACATGTAATACCTCCCTGTACTGTAGGGGGCGCTACCAGACACCAGTCAGTGCATGCACTTCAGTAATACAGGTAAAGAGTACAGAACATGTAATACCTCCCTGTACTGTAGGGGGTGCTACCAGACACCAGTCAGTGCATGCACTTCAGTAATACAGGTAAAGAGTAAAGAACATGTAATACCTCCCTGTACTGTAGGGGGCGCTACCAGACACCAGTCAGTGCATGCACTTCAGTAATACAGGTAAAGAGTACAGAACATTTAATACCTCCCTGTACTGTAGGGGGCACTACCAGATACCAGTCAGTGCATGCACTTCAGTAATACAGGTAAAGAGTACAGAACATGTAATACCTCCCTGTACTGTAGGGGGCACTACCAGACACCAGTCAGTGCATACGCTTCAGTAATACAGGTAAAGTGTACCGAACATGTAATACCTCCCTGTACTGTAGGGGGCGCTACCAGACACCAGTCAGTCCATACACTTCAGTAATACAGGTAAAGTGTACCGAACATGTAATACCTCCCTGTACTGTAGGGGGCGCTACCAGACACCAGTCAGTGCCTGCACTTCAGTAATACAGGTAAAGAGTACAGAACATGTAATACCTCCCTGTACTGTAGGGGGCGCTACCAGACACCAGTCAGTGCATGCACTTCAGTAATACAGGTAAAGTGTACAGAACATGTAATACCTCCCTGTACTGTAGGGGGCGCTACCAGACACCAGTCAGTGCATACGCTTCAGTAATACAGGGGTTTTACCAGTGAATGTCCATTCTGATTGGTCGGTTCTTCCAACCATTGACACGTTTCACAGATCTGGACTGTTTGTACATTGTATGTTGATTCTGGTTTCAACTTACAATGGTCCAGAAAAGACCATTGTATGTTGAAACTATTGTATGTTGAGGCCATTGTAAGTTGAGGGATCACTGTACTTCTATGATACATATTCAGTAAAGATGGAAAGTGACCGTACATTACTGCCGCATACATTTGCTCTTTTAGATGTGGGAGCTGTAATTCACAGGACAATGCGGCCCAAACCTGCTTAGTAAATCCGCACTCACATACTAAATGCTCCATAGTTTCCTCTTCCATCCCCCACTCTTCTCGTGAACAAAACTGATCAGACGCATTTCTGCCCTTTACATTGGCCTTCACATACATTTTCCCATGAAATCCCAAACACAACACATCTTTCATACACCTGGGCCCCCTGTAGTCATCAGCACTAGGCACGTTCCTCAACTGTACCGCCACACTGTACTCCCTACTCAGTATAGACCTATACAGATGTTTCCTGCTGACAGATTTCATATCTTTGATAGAATTGGGTAGAGGAGACTCCATTTTGTGTTCAGACTCCATATTCGCGGTCTAAGTGACTGCATTCTATCATTCTTGTTTTTCTACATGACTCCTGACCTTTTGGACTTGAGACAATTGGTGTTTTATCTTCAAGGCTGCAGGACACTGGATACAGAACTCTTATATTTTCTTACCACAGATGTGTCCTTGAAACAATGGCTTGTTAGATTTCAGCTTGACTATGTATATTTGCATTCAACTTTCTGCTGATTATGCAAATGATTTACGCTTTCCTGTCTTTGTTACAATGTAAAGTTTACTGCGCATGTCATATTGAAAACCATGTATATAAGAAAATACACTTGAGAAGAGGGTCAGTCTTGTTACTGCCCTCGACTTAGCTACAGCAAATTGTGTCTGTGTCTTGATTTGAGTGGCAGGGTGACGTTGGGGGAGAGTAGGGTGACTGCAGCCCCTTACAAGCCTTCAACGCACTAATTGGGAATCCACAGACAGAAGACCACTCGACCTTTGGGATCGAACCTCAACATCTTCATATGCAGGGGTCAAGTCCTGGGGGAAAAAAAAGTGTGGGAACTCACTCAAGATTTCCACTTAAGGACTCCTGCTAATGGGAACAGGGTTCCTGCTGTGGAAAAAGTGCAGGAATTCCGTTCCCATGCGTTCCTGCAGGACTTGAGCCCTGCTCATATGTTATCTTCCATTTTATCAATTTTTTTATAGTATGTATACCGTACCAAGTAACACTATTCCTAAAGCACCCAGAAACTCTCTTGATGGGATCACCCACCGACCATACTGACAGGAACCGACCAATCTGCCATCTAAGTAACTGCGCCCATTGTTTGGTCTCCTGGCTCCTTACAAAAGATACATTTTTGTACAAAAAAAGTAAACTAAAAAAAGAGCTCCGGACACACCATACCAAGGCCTCCATCCTTACGGGACAAATAGGTTATATTCCCCCTAACTATATTCATTCTATTACCCCATAGAAAATGGAAGAAGGTATTGTATAATAGCTATACACCTCCCCTCATGCTTTATCTGTATACTGCTGCTATTTCTATGGGATCAGGATATATAGCAATTATACACCTCCCCTCAAGCTTTATCTCTTTACTGATGCTATACCTATGAGATCAGTATATATATATATATATATATATATATATATATATAGTAGTTTTACACATCCCCTCCAGCTCTATCTGTAAACTGCTGCTATCTCTATGGAATCAGGATATAAAGTAGTTATACACCTCCACTCCAGCTCTATCTGTATACCGCTGCTATCTCTACTGAATCAGGATATATGGTAGCTATACACCTCCCCTCATGCTTTATCTGTATACCGCTGCTATTTCTATGGGATCAGGATATATAGCAATTATACACCTCCCCTCAAGCTTTATCTCTTTACTGATGCTATCACTATGAGATCAGGATATATATATATATATATATATATATATATATATATATATATAGTAGTTTTACACATCCTCTCCAGCTCTATCTGTATACTGCTGCTATCTCTATGGAATCAGGATATATAGTAGTTATACACCTCCCCTCAAGCTTTATCTCTTTACTGATGCTATCACTATGAGATCAGGATATATATATATATATATATATATATATATATATATATATATATAGTAGTTTTACACATCCTCTCCAGCTCTATCTGTATACTGCTGCTATCTCTATGGAATCAGGATATATAGTAGTTATACACCTCCCCTCAAGCTTTATCTCTTTACTGATGCTATCACTATGAGATCAAGATATATATATATATATATATATATATATATATATATATATATAGTAGTTTTACACATCCCCTCCAGCTCTATCTGTATACTGCTGCTATCTCTATGGGATCAGGATATATAGTAGTTATGCACCTCCCCTCCAGCTCTATCTGTATGTTCTCTTTTTTTTTTTTTATGCAAAAATTTTTTATGAAATTTCCATAGTGCGCATGCGCAATTTTATCTTTCACCTAAAAGAACGGAGGGATCAGTGTGCAGTCTGGAAGTGACGATATTCGCATAAATTCACAAAAAAAATAGCATTAAAAAAAACCGAATATTCGTCATTACAAACATATAGCCCTATATTCAAAATATTTACGAAATCCCGAAGTGCCGATATTCGCAGTAAAAATTTGCATTTCGAATATTCGTGCTCAACACTGGTCATGGGGACACGAGACTTAAGGAGTCTATGTCACCAGACATAAAAAGTTGTTTTTTTTAAAGTTATATTTATATATAATTTATATTATTTATATTTATTTATATATTTTTTGCAATTTTTCGTCTAGTTTTTGGCAGAACTGTTCCTTCAGATTGCTGATCCCTTTCTAAACAAAGGTTCACGGTTATTAGAGACGTCTCCCAGCGGATTTCTCGGCAGAACAGACTGGAGCAAGCGATAAAGTGACAAGTGTCCCCCCCCCCGGAGATGTTCAGCTTTGGGCTGATCTAATGATTGGCGCCCGGATGTGCCCGCGTCTTGTCCTCGCTGGGCGTCGTTCACACCTCCATCTGCGGGGCGGCACAGGTCTGACGGCTCGTTCATGGAAAACGTTTCCTAATGTGTGGATTTCCTTCAGCTGCTGTACAGAGAACGACTCCGCGCTGCGCTGTCAGCTCCTGTCTACACTCCTCAGGCTCTGTTCATGCGGAGACGCTGTGCGATACGGCGCCGTTTCACTGGAGCCGGTGAACCAAACAAATCTGGGTCTGGCTCCCTTCATCTCCTGGGAAAACTATCAGTCTTCTCTTTATTTGGCGATTAAAGCGGAAAAATTGTTCCACCGAAACAATAACAATGGTCAGAATTGCACATCTAAAATAAACCTGTATATCAGTGTTTCCCAACCAGGGTGCCTCCAGCTGTTGCAAAACTACAACTCCCAGCATGAACACACTTGTGAGCTGGCATGAATACCCAATAGGTTGTCAACCAGCTTTCCCAGCCTCCCGAGCAGCACCTAGTTTATAGCCGTACCAAAGTGGTGAGGGATCTTTGGATGTAATAGAATCAATTTGCTTTTCTGGAATCTAGGAAAGCTGGGTGACATTCATATGACGAGCGGTTGAGTAGAATTTTCAACGCTGGAGCAGTGTTTCCCAACCAGGGTGCCTCTAGCTGCTGCAAAACTACAACTCCCAGCATGCCCGGACAGCCGTTGGCTGTCCGGGCATGCTGGGAGTTGTAGTTTTGCAACAGCTGGAGGCACCCCGGTTGAAAAACACTGCTCTTTATGGTCAGAATTAAAGGGGTACTCCGGTGGAAAACATTTTTTTTTTTTTTTTAAATCAACTGGTGCCATAAACTTAAACAGATTTTTAGATTACTTCCATTTAAAAATATTTGTCCTTCCAGTACTTTTTAGCAGCTGTATGCTACAGAGGAAATTTTCAAGTGTTTTTAACAGTGTTTTTTTTTAGAAGACATTAAAGGGGTACTCCAGTGGAAAACATTATTTTTTTTTTTTATAAATGAACTGGTGCCAGAAAGTTAAACAGATTTGTAAATTACTTCTATTTAAAAATCTTAATCCTTCCAGTACTTACTAGCAGCTGTATGCTACAGCGGAAATTCTTTTCTTTTTGAATTTCTTTTTTGTCTTGTCCACAGTGCTCTCTGCGGACACCTGATGCCCGTATCAGAAACAGTCCAGAGCAGGAGAAAATCCCCATAGCAAACCTATGCTACTCTGGACAGTTCCTGACACGGACAGAGGTGTCAGCAGAGAGCACTGTGGACATGACAAAAAAAGAAAAGAATTTCCTCTGGAGCATACAGCTGCTAGTAAGTACTGGAAGGATTAAGATTTTTTAAATAGAAGTAATTTACAAATCTGTTTAACTTTCTGGCACCAGTTCATTTAAAAAAATAAAAAATAAAAAGGGTTTCCAATGGAGTACCCCTTTAATGTTTTCTAAAATGCACTGTTAAAAACACTTGAACAATTTTCTTTTTTTGTTTAGTGCAGCATAGGCTATTATTAGAGAAAAATGTAGAGGTTCTTGCGTATGGCCTGTGCTTGCCTGTTTTAGCTGATGCGGCAGGCGTGGAGTTTTTCAGCCATACTGATTGCAGTTCCATTACTGAAATGATTTCCTAATGGTACATTTTCTATGAATTCTCTTACTTTGCAGAGAGAGAGAGAGAGAGAGAGAGAGAGAGAGAGAGAGAGAGAGAGAGAGAGAGAGAGAGAGAGAGAGAGAGAGAGAGAGAGAGAGAGAGAGAGAGAGAGAGAGAGAGTGTGGAGTATGATCACTGCACCTGATCATCTTATTAGGCTGCTGGTGCCTAGTGCTTACCTGTTTTAGATGATGCGGCAGGCATGGAGTTTGTCAGCCATACTCATTGCAATTCCATTACTGAAATTATTTCCCAATGTTACATTTTGTATGAATTCTCTAACTTTGTAGAGGGAAAGAGAGAGAGTGTGGAGTCTGATCACTGCACCTGATCATCTTATTAGGCTGCTGGTGCCTTGTGCTTCCCCGTTTTAGCTGATGGGCAGGCATGGAGTTTTTCAGCCATACTCATTGCAATTCCATCACTGAAATTATTTCCCAATGTTAAATTTTGTATGAATTGTCTAACTTTGTAGAGGGAGAGAGAGAGAGTGTGGAGTCTGATCACTGCACCTGATCATCTTATTAGGCTGCTGGTGCCTTGTGCTTCCCCGTTTTAGCTGATGGGGCAGGTGTGAGTTTTCAGCCATACTGACTGCAATTCCATCACTGAAATGATTTCCTAATGCTGCCTACCTTTCCCATGAATTTTCTGGCTTTGCAGAGAAAGAGGGTGGAGTGGGACAAATTAGGCTGCAGGTGCTGGAGGTCACCGAGTTGATTTGTGTCTGTCACATCATGTGCAGGTTTCGTGCTTTTTTTTTTTTATTCAGAGGGCGTTTTTTTAAGCGAAAAATTGCCATGAGGCAAAAGTGATTTGAACTAAATTCACAATTGTTTTTGAAGTTTTATGAAGAATTCTTTATGTTCACATCACATGACATTTTTACAGCGATTTGGACAATTGCAGCAAATAACCTATTTTTGCTCTGGGAAAATCACAGCAAAATCTCAAATAAAGTCAAAAATGAAACATGTTAACACATGTGATACCATAGAGATAGCAGCAGTATACAGATAGAGCTGGAGGGGAGGTGTATAACTGCTATATATCCTGATCCCAAAGCAATAGCAGCAGTATACAGATAGAGCTGGAGGGGAGGTGTATAACTGCTATATATCCTGATCCCATACAGATAGCAGCAGTATACAGATAGAGCTGGAGGGGAGGTGTATAACTACTATATATCCTGATCCCATAGAGATAGCAGCAGTATACAGATAGAGCTGGAGGGGAGGTGTATGACTACTATATATACTGATCCCATACAGATAGCAGCAGTATACAGATAGAGCTGTAGGGAAGGTGTATAACTACTATATATCCTGATATCATAGAGATAGTGCTGGAGAGGAGGGATCTGATAGATATTGATGTCGGCGATCAGTAGACGGCACCAGTCTTCATGTTGTGGCCGTGTTACATTACTGCAGCTTTGCTCCCACTGATATGAACACTGTTGGGCAGTAATAACACGAACAACCAAAACCTGTACAACCCCTTTAAGGCCGACCTTCTCCAGCCAAGAGAGTGCTTCATATTAAAGGGGTATTCCAGGAAAAAACTTTTTTTTATTTATCAACTGGCTCCGGAAAGTTAAACAGATTTGTAAATTACTTCTATTAAAAAATCTTAATCCTTCCAATAGTTATTAGCTTCTGAAGTTGAGTTGTTGTTTTCTGTCTAACTGCTTTATGATGACTCACGTCCCGGGAGCTGTGCAGCTCCTATGGGGATATTCTCCCATCATGCACAGCTCCCGGGACGTGACATCATCATTGAGCAGTTAGACAGAAAACTTCAGCAGCTAATAACTATTGGAAGGATTAAGATTTTTTGATAGAAGTAACAAATCTGTTTAACTTTCCGGAGCCAGTTGATATATATATATATATATATATATATATAAGTTTTTGCTGGAATACCCCTTTATACACTGCCTTATGAAAGGAATTTTTAAACTTTTTTTTAAAACTTTTTTTTTTAATCTATCTCCACCGAGTGATTCCTAATAATCCTCCATCATAATCATTTCCGAGCTTTTACTCCAGTTAACAATGGCTTTATTTCTCTTCAATGGCGCAAGAGAGAGAAAAAAATTATTAAAATAAAATTACGGAAGCAAATCCAGCTCAGAGAGTACATTGCCGAATGCGCGAGGTACAATAGAATGGCTCCATTACATTGTTAACGCTATGATAAGAGGCCTTTGTGCAGGTGCCCCTCCCCTAACCCAATCAATACGGGCCATGAAGACGGAGCGGGCCGCTCCTGAACCTGCTATCCCAGGGCTGTCATTACCGTCAGGCGCGCTCTTCCTATCAATACTTACAGCGCGGCCCTTTTTATTTGTCCGGATGATGAAGCCGGCGGGAGTAGTGGATTTTTAATCAGTGAGTATCTCTGCGGCCCGGGGGACCGGCTCCAGGCATCATCGGATTCTCATTATTTGTGTCGTCGATATACCGGGGGAGTGCGGCGATCTGTGAATGTAGCTGCGCATTCATTTATATATTTACCTTTTATCTGATTTTATGTCCATTCACATGAATCTAGATTTACTACCTAATGCGGTGATTGTCAATATATATCTCACAGATGTGACGTTAGAAGAGGCCCAGGAAGCGGAGATGAAGGGAAGCGGCTGTGGGGGGTCCTCACACTGGTTAAAGGGGTACTCCGGTGGAAAACGTTTTTTTTTTTTAAATCAACTGGTGACAGAAAGTTAAACAGATTTGTAAATTACTTCTATTAAAAAATCTTAATCCTTCCAGTACTTATTAGCTGAATACTACAGAGGAAATTCTTTTCTTTTTGGAACACAGAGCATCTCTGTCCATTTTAGGAACTGTCCAGAGCAGCATATGTTTTCTATGGGGATTTTCTATTCTATTCTATTCTATTCTATTCTGGACAGTTCCTAAAATGGACAGAGATGTCAGCAGAGAGCACTGTGCTCGTGATGTCAGCAGAGAGCTCTGTGTTCCAAAAAGAAAAGAATTTCCTCTGTAGCATTCAGCAGCTAATAAGTACTGGAAGGATTAAGATTTTTTAATAGAAGTAATTTACAAATCTGTTTAACTTTCTGGCACCAGTTGATTAAAAAAAAAATAAAAAGTTTTCCACCAGAGTGCCCCTTTAAAGAGGTTATCCAACATAAGGTGACTTTAGTACTTACCTGCCAGACAATATTGGACACCTGCTTGTGTTGGTGGTAAATGGCCGTGTCCTGAGTCCCCCATAACGCTGCTGCTTTTTGTGAAATGGCTTTTTCCTTTTGGAGTTCCCTCCCTCCAACTTAAAGGGGTACTCTACTGCTCAGCATTTGGAACAAAATGTTCCGAAAGCTTAGAGCCACGCTGGAGCTTGTGTTGTCATAGCCCCGCCCACTTATGACATCACATCCTGCCCCCTCAATGCAAGTCTATGGGAGGGGGTGTGACGACTGTCACGCCCCCTCCCATGGACTTGAATTGAGGGGGCGGGGTGTGATGTCATAAGGGGGTGGGGCTGTAACGTCAGCTACCTTTGCGGCTCTAAGCGTTCGGAACATTTTGTTCCTAATGCTAAGCACCGGAGTACCCCTTTAAATCCCCAGGATCCCTTGAATCTAGGTGGGAGTTAACTTATCTCCCTCCTACACACCAGCCACCCCACCCATTGCAGCACAGCTAGGCCCCCTTCCATGTGTGCAGTTCTTGAAACTACAATTCCCTGCAGCTCTGTGGAGAATGATCTCCCTCCCACGCATTGAAGCACAGACAGGCTCCCTTTCAACACCTCACTGTAATGTCTCGGGCTGTACTGCAAGCTGGTAAAGATGAACATTGCGGCAAAGATCATATCACTAAAGTGTACTATAACTGTGTGTACCAAGGGCATATGTACCATAGTGGCTGACCATGCGGATGCTATGGGGCCCTTGGGGAAAGGGGGCCCTGTCCTGATCGGTCCCATTCCTTTCTGTAATGGTAAGAAACTCTGAAGAACTCTTTTCTCCAGCCAACTGCATTATCACCAAATTAACAGAGGATGGTGTTAAGTGTTGAACAATTGGTCATGGAAAGAAAGGAGAAATAAACACCAGACCCTGCTGTCCATGGGGGCAAAATCAGACGCCATTATAGAAGGCCCATTTTAGTATTTGCTATGGGGGCCCCTTATTTCTATGGACTAATCTTGTGTGTACAAGAGATCCAAATGGAGCTGGATGGTCCCAATTGACTTACGACTGTCTCCATTCCATATCAAGAGGGCAT
Organism: Hyla sarda; assembly: GCF_029499605.1. Taxonomy (NCBI): domain Eukaryota; kingdom Metazoa; phylum Chordata; class Amphibia; order Anura; family Hylidae; genus Hyla; species Hyla sarda. The sequence goes on along the minus strand of NC_079191.1, from coordinate 435,329,942 downwards.
TGGTCTCAAGTCTCCTGTTCCTGCTTCCAGAAGAAGAAAGGAAATGGCTGAGCAAGTACTCTTCTGCAATCACTTAACTCTTTATGGGCTTCCAGCCAGCATAAGTACCGTGTTTCTTGCATGTCATGATTATCTGTATCTTAGAAAATGAACACCGGTGCTTCTTTTTTTATCTTTTTTTTTTTAATCTATGCTATGGCGCCCCCTTTCTGCTATGTTTGGTCCTGAATTCAGGAGGAAGATTGGATTTAATCCCACAAACAAAAAGGTCTGGAATATTTCAATTTTCCCATATTCTGATTATTTCTTGTTGATCCAAAAAGCTATGTAGAGGTGAGGATCTACTGTACATAATATGCAGGGACTAAACCAGTGTGCCTCCAGCTGTTGCAAAACTACAACTACCAGCATGCTGGCAGCTGTAGTTTTGCAACAGCTGGAGGCACCCTGGATGGGAAACACAATTCTGAGGATTTCGGTTGGTCTCCCATCCACTGCCCAGACCTTGATACCTGCTACTTAGCATGCTGGGAGTTGTAGCTTTGCAACACCTGGAGGGACACTGGTTGGGAAACACAGTTCTGAGGATTTCGGTTGGTCTCCCATCCACTGCCCAGACCTTGATACCTGCTGCTTAGCATGCTGGGAGTTGTAGTTTTGCAACAGCTAGAGGCACACTAGTTTGAAAACACAGCTCTGAGCATTGCTGTTGGTCTCCCATCCACTGCCCAGACTATGATACCTGCTACTTAGCATGCTGGGAGTTGTAGTTTTGCAACAGCTGGAGGGACACTGCTTGGGAAATACTGCTCTGAGCATTGCTGTTGGTCTCCCATCCACTGCCCAGACCTTGATACCTGCAGCTTAGCATGCTGGGAGTTGTAGTTTTGCAACAGCTGGAGGCACACTACTTGGGAAATACTGCTCTGAGCATTGCTGTTGGTCTCCCATCCACTGCCCAGACCATGATACCTGTTACTTAGCATGCTGGGAGTTGTAGTTTTGCATCAGCTGGAGGCACACTACTTGGGAAATACTGCTCTCAGCATTGCTGTTGGTCTCCCATCCACTGCCCAGACCAGTGTTTCCCAACCAGGGTGCCCCCAGCTGTTGCAAAACTACAACTTCCAGCATGCCCGGACAGCCAACGGCTGTCCGGGCATGCTGGGAGTTGTGGTTTTGCAATAGCAGGAGGCACACTGGTTGGGAAACGCTACAGTAGGGTATGACATTTTTTGCAATCCGGGTGCTATTTTGCTGACCATTTCCCGATGCCCATAACTTTTCCCTTTTTCTTCTCTTGGTCGGTAATATCCATTACGCCAGGTCTCAGCTGCGGCCGTCCGTGCATAGCGCGACACGTGAGTTCACAGCTGGCCGCCCTCTAATAATAATTATCCATCTGTTTGGCGGCTGGGAGTTGATCAATTCCCCGATTCTCGTGAACGATCAGCGAATTTGTGTCTCGAGAGCTGTCATGTAAGAAACGTGCGGTGGACATTAAGGTAACCATAAAAATAAAAAAACGAAATTATGAAGTGCGCAATTATGGGTTATTGGAACCAATTACCTTTTCTTACTGTCATGATGACATCGGCGCGGTTCATCCGGGGGACAGAGGCAATCTGCGCTGACACGCACTACATTACCTCCATTGTTGCTGAGTCCCAGGTTACATCCAGACACCCCCTCCGTGGGCTCTTACGGGCGACGTTTTATTTACGGACAAAAGCCTCCACCTCTTATCTGGTCCGATAATGGGGGAGGCGAAGGTTCAGCGGCCGGGACACAAAAGGCGGCTTTGTCTCTGATTGCGGATCTTTACTTATAACGTGGATAGAATATAATCTACTGACTGATAAACATCAGGAAAAGAAAATAATTTCATAGATTTATTTTACTAGTTATATTATTGTATATAGGAGCAGTATTATAGTAGTTATATTCTTGTATATAGGAGCAGTATTATAGTAGTTATATTATTGTATATAGGAGCAGTATCATAGTAGTTATATTCTTGTATATAGGGGCAGTATTATAGTAGTTATATTCTTGTATATAGGAGCAGTATTATAGTAGTTATATTCTTGTATATAGGAGCAGTATTATAGTAGTTATATTCTTGTATATAGGAGCAGTAATATAGTAGTTATATTCTTGTATATAGGAGCAGTATTATAGTAGTTATATTCTTGTATATAGGAGCAGTATTATAGTAGTTATATTCTTGTATATAGGAGCAGTATTATAGTAGTTATATTCTTGTATATAGGAACAGTATTATAGTAGTTATATTCTTGTATATAGGAGCAGTATCATAGTAGTTATATTCTTGTATATAGGAGTAGTATTATAGTAGTTATATTCTTGTATAAAGGAGCAGTATTATAGTAGTTATATTCTTGTATATAGGAGCAGTATTATAGTAGTTATATTCTTGTATATAGGAGCAGTATTATAGTAGTTATATTCTTGTATATAGGAGCAGTATTATAGTAGTTATATTCTTGTATATAGGAGCAGTATTATAGTAGTTATATTCTTGTACATAGGAGCAGTATTATAGTAGTTATATTCTTGTATATAGGAGCAGTATTATAGTAGTTATATTCTTGTATATAGGGGCACTATTATAGTAGTTATATTCTTGTATATAGGAGGCAGTATTATAATACTTATATTCTTGTATATAGGAGCATTATTATAGCAGTTATATTCTTGCATATAGGAGCAGTATTATAGTAGTTATATTCTTGTATATAGGAGCAGTATTATAGTAGTTACATTCTTGTATATAGGAGCAGTATTATAATAGTTATATTCTTGTATATAGGAGCAGTATTATAGTAGTTATATTCTTGTATATAGGATCAGTATTATAGTAGTTATATTCTTGTATATAGGAGCAGTATTATAGTAATAATATTCCTGTATATATGAGCAGTATTATAGTAGTTATATTCTTGTATATAGGAGCAGTATTATAGTAATTATATTCCTGTATATAGGAGCAGTATTATAGTAGTTATATTCTTGTATATAGGAGGCAGTATTATAGTGGTTATATTCTTGTATATAGGAGCAGTATTATAGTGGTTATATTCCTGCATATAGGAGCAGTATTATAGTAATTATATTCTTGTACATAGGAGCAGTATTATAGTAGTTATATTCTTGTATATAGGAACAGTATTATAGTAGTTATATTCTTGTATATAGGGGCAGTATAATAGTAGTTATATTCTTGCATATAGGAGCAGTATTATTGTAGTTATATTCTTGTATATAGGAGCAGTATTATAGTAGTTACATTCTTGTATATAGGAGCAGTATTATAGTAGTTATATTCTTGTATATAGGAGGCAGTATTATAGTAGTTATATTCTTGTATATAGGAGCAGTATTATAGTAGTTATATTCTTGTATATAGGAGGCAGTATTATAGTAGATATATTCTTGTATATAGGGACAGTATTATAGTAGTTATATTCTTGTATATGTTATGATTCGGCAGGCTGGAGGGGGATCCTCTGTGTCAGAGAGGGATTGGCGTGGACCGTACCGGTGGACTGGTTCTAAGTTGCTACTGGTATTCACCAGAGCCCGCCGCAAAGCGGGATGGTCTTGCTGCGGCGGTAGAAACCAGGTCGTATCCACCGGTAACGGCTCAACCTCTCTGACTGCTGAGACAGGCGCGGTACAAAAGGACAAGGCAAGAGCAAGGTCGGACGTAGCAGAAGGTCAGGGCAAGCAGCAAGGGTCGTAGTCAGGGGCAACAGCAGAAGGTCTGGAACACAGGCTTGGGACATACACAAAACGCTTTCTCTGGCGCAAGGCAACAAGATCCGGCAATACTGGGAAGTGAGGTTATATAGGCGTGGAGCAGGTGGGAGCTAATTACAGTGATTGGGCCAGGCACCAATCAGTGGTGCACTGGCCCTTTAAATCTTAGAGAGCTGGCGCGCGCGCAATAGAGAGCGAAGCCGTGCGTGCCAGAACGTGACAGCCGGGGACCGGGACAGGTAAGTAGCTTGGGATGCGATTCGCGAGCGGGTGCGTCCCGCTATGCGAATCGCATCCCCGTCAGCAGTGTCAGTGCAGCGCTCCCGGTCAGCGGGTCTGACCGGGGCGCTGCAGAGAGGAGAACGCCGCGAGCGCTCCGGGGAGGAGCAGGGACCCGGAGCGCTCGGCGTAACAGTACCCCCCCCCTTAGGTCTCCCCCTCTTTTTGTCTGCTTGTCCCTTCAAATGAGACGAGAACATTGGGGGCGACTCTTGAGTTTCCTTCCGGAAAAAAGAGAAGTCCTGGTTAGCTACATCAGCAGCAGGTAATCCAGAAGAAGTGGGAATGGGGAGGGGGAGCAGAGGGTGAAGCTTGTCACGGGGCAGAGTGTTACCAGGAAGGGGGCTATAAGGAGGCAAAATCCCAGCTTGCTTTTTGCCGAAAATATCCAGGTAAGCCTTGGGAGGGACCGGTATGGGTGGGACCTCAGGAGTTGGACAAGTGGGAGCAGATGTGAGGCATTGTTTGTGACATGCAGGACCCCAATTCTTGATCTCCCCGGTGGTCCAGTCAAGGGTAGGAGAATGACGTTGGAGCCATGGCAGACCAAGGAGGACTTCAGAGGTGCAGTTGGGCAGAACAAAAAATTCTATTTTCTTGTGATGCAGTCCAATGCTCATAAGCAGGGGTTCTGTGCGTTAACGCACAGTGCAGTCCAATTTTACTCCGTTGACAGAAGAAATGTAGAGCGGCTTGACGAGACGGGTCACTGGGATGCTGAACCTATTAACAAAAGAGGCCAAAATAAAAATTCCAGCAGAACCAGAGTCCAAGAAGGCCACAGCTGAGAAGGAGGAGTTGGCAGAAGGAGCAATCCGCACGGGCACAGTGAGACGTGGAGAAGCAGAATTCACACCAAGGGGCGCCACTCCCATTTGAGCTGGGTGCGTGCGTTTCCCTGACGCAGAGGACGAATAGGGCAATCCACTAGGAAATGTTCAGTACTAGCGCAGTACAGGCATAAGTTTTTATCTCTGCGACGAGACCTCTCTTCATGGGTCAGACGAGACCGATCCACTTGCATAGCCTCCTCGGCGGGAGGCACAGGGGTAGATTGCAAAGGATTCTGGGAGAGAGGTGCCCAGAGATCAAGGTCCTTTTCCTGTCGGAGTTTCTGGTGTCTCTCAGAAAAACGCATGTCGATGCGGGTGGCCAAAAGGATAAGTTCAGACAGGTTAGCTGGAATTTCTCGTGCGGCCAGTGCATCTTTGATGTTGCTGGATAAGCCTTTCTTGAAGGTAGCGCAGAGGGCCTCATTGTTCCAGGCTAGTTCTGAGGCGAGGGTACGAAACTGGATGGCGTATTCGCCTACGGAAGAAGTTCCTTGGACTAGGTTCAGCAAAGCAGTCTCGGCAGAGGAGGCCCGGGCTGGCTCCTCGAAGACACTATGGACTTCAGCGAAAAAGGTCTGGACTGTGGCTGTGGCAGGATCATTGCGGTCCCAGAGCTGTGTGGCCCAAGACAAGGACTTTCCAGACAGAAGACTAACTACGAAAGCCACCTTAGACCGTTCTGTAGGAAATTGGTCCGACAACATCTCCAAGTGTAGGGAACGTTGAGACAGGAAACCACGGCAGAGATTAGAGTCCCCATCAAATTTATCCGGCAGAGACAAGCGGAGGCTAGGAGCGGCCACTCGCTGCGGAGGAGGTGCAGGAGCTGGCAGAGGAGATGGTTGCTGCTGTAGCAGTGGCAGAAGTTGCTGTTGCATGGCGGTCAACTGCTACAGCTGCTGTCCTTGTTGGGCGATTTGTTGGGATTGCTGGGCGACCACCGTGGGTAGGTCAGCGAGACTTGGCAGCGGCACCTCAGCTGGATCCATGGCCGGATCTACTGTTATGATCCGGCAGGCTGAAGGTGGATCCTCTGTGTCAGAGAGGGATTGGCGTGGACCGTACCGGTGGACCGGTTCTAAGTTGCTAAGTTGCTAAGTTCAGAGCCCGCCGCAAAGCGGGATGGTCTTGCTGCAGCGGTAGCAACCAGGTCGTATCCACCGGTTACGGCTCAACCTCTCTGACTGCTGAGATAGGCGCGGTACAAAAGGACAAGGCAAGAGTAAGGTCGGACGTAGCAGAAGGTCAGGGCAGGCAGCAAAGCAAGGGTCGTAGTCAGGGGCAACAGCAGAAGGTCTGGAACACAGGCTTGGGACATACACAAAACGCTTTCTCTGGCACAAGGCAACAAGATCCGGCAATACTGGGAAGGGAAAGTGAGGTTATATAGGCGTGGAGCAGGTGGGAGCTAATTACAGTGATTGGGCCAGGCACCAATCAGTGGTGCACTGGCCCTTTAAATCTTAGAGAGCTGGCGTCCGCGCGCCCTAGAGAGCAGAGCCACGCGTGCCAGAACGTGACAGCCGGGGACCGGGACAGGTAAGTAGCTTGGGATGCGATTCGCGAGCGGGCGCGTCCCGCTATGCGAATCACATCCCCGTCGGCAGTGTCAGTGCAGCGCTCCCGGTCAGCGGGTCTGACCGGGGTGCTGCAGAGAGGAGAACGCCGCGAGCGCTCCGGGGAGAAGCAGGGACCCGGAGCGCTCGGCGTAACAGTATATAGGAGTAGTATTATAGTAGTTATATTCTTGTATATATAGGGGGCAGTATTATAGTAGTTATATTCTTGTATATAGGAGCAGTATTATAGTAGTTATATTCTTGTATATAGGAGGCAATTTTTATTGTGAAAACAAACAAAATTACAATTAACATAATTTCTTACAATGCAAAACAAAAATAACAAGCATTGTACACACAATGACTACTCAACTAGAGTATGTACAGAGTAATATTAAACTTAGAAAGTCCACATTTGCTGGAAAAGGAAAAACACAAAAAATTTAATAAAATAACATGACATCATCTGTGTTAAACCAAAGACACATTCCTCCATAATTTCCCATTATTTTGGTTCCTCCGTATCTCTAATGACTTTACCCACTGGAGCTCGGACATGATCTGTCTTACTGCTGTGTTGTGATGGAATGGCTCATTGTGTATGGACACTCTAGTTCTCATGTGCCAATGGTAATATTTAATGATTGTTATAATTATGTACATTGTCTCTCTGTCTACAGTCCTGTTACTGGATGGTACAGCATATATCATGTCAGGATACGTCAGGTTCTGCAGTAATGGGATGTTCAGCTTACTGGACACTTCTTCCCATATCCTCCTCCCGGCCCTGCAGTCAGATATGAAATGCTCCATGGTCTCCTCCTGCTGACAACCCAGAGGACAGTTCCTATCTGAGACACTTAGATATTTCAGGTTACCCCTGACAAAGAGCCTCCCATGGAGCGACAGCCAAGCTATGTCAAAGAATTTTGCGGGGAGTCGTTTCCCATTGAGGAACTTAAGACTTTCCTGTAAAGTGCTGGTCACACAGTCCCTTAAGGCAAGTGGAGAGCAGAAGAAAGCCCTACAAACCCTTACGTATAGATCCTTCCTTGGCTTACTCTCTATATAGGACTTCTCAATGCGCCATCTCTTCAGACATCTGAGCCCGTATTCCAGGTACGGGGGGAGGTAGTCACGCGTCCATCTCCCCCTCTTGAGACTGCCGCCTCGCACCCAAGACTCTGCAAAAGGCAATATCCAGTCCCTGATACTATTCGCCCACAGAGAGCTGTTTGAGTCCATGCAACCAAAATTAACTTTTAGAAACATGGAGTCAAAGAACACCCTTGGATTCAGCATATCCAACCCACCCTCTCTCCTCTGTAGGTAGGTGACCCCTCTTTTTATCAGGTTCAACCTGTTCCCCCAGAACATTTGGAAGAACAGGCTAAAGAACCGAGCAGAGAAAGATTCTGGCAAAGGAAAAACAACAGAGACATACAAAAAGACAGGGACCAGGTAAGTCTTCAACATTTTAACCCTTTCTCTATAGGTCAGCCTCCAGTTCTTCCATCGCTGAACCTTTGCATTTCCGGCTTCCAACTTCTCTTCCCAATTTAATTTGGCGTTATCGTCCCTCCCGAATTTGACCCCTAGGATTTTAATATAGGAGGAGGCTCTCACAAATTGGAGCAGATCAAAGTCTGGATCAGAATCAGATATCCAGAGAGCTTGACTCTTCTCAAGGTTGACCAGAGACCCTGAGGCCTCCGAGTAACTTCTGATGGCCGCAGACAACATCTCCACCTCACGAGGCTCAGATATCACTACAGTCACATCATCTGCATAGGCAACAACACTCAGGGGCAGGCAGTGGGGGACCGGCACCCCCTGAAAACCACACTCCTGCAGTGACCTCAGAAACGGGTCTAAGGCAAACACATACAGCAGCGGACTCAGTGGGCAACCTTGTCTCACCCCCGCCTCAACCCTGAACGTGTCACCCTGCCAACCATTGATCAGAGGAAAGCTCTCGGCCTCACAATACAAAGTCTTCAGCCAATCGATGAATTGTCCCGGAATACCGTACTTTGACAAAGTGGCCCATAGATACTCGTGATCTACTCTGTCAAAGGCTTTAGCCTGGTCAAGACTCACAACATATCTCCCACACCTCAGGGCTTTACATCTCTCAAACATCTCCCTTATGGAGATCACTGCCCCAGAGATGTTCCGCCCTTTTACTGTGCCATACTGACAGCCTGCCAACAGTGCCGGGGACAGACAAACTAACCTAGAAAACAGGATTTTTGCCAGAATCTTCCTGTCGACATTCAAGAGGGCAATTGGCCTCCAGTTCTTGATGTCACTCGGCTCTTTACCTTTAGACAGCAGAATCAGCGAGGACACTCTCATGGATGGAGGCATCAGGTGACTTTCTAGACAATTTGTGTAAACATCCACGAGGATTGGGGCCAAGAGGTCTCTGAATGTCTTATAGAATTCTGCTGTTATCCCATCTGGACCTGGTGCCTTCTTCAGATGTAACTTATCAATGGCCTCTTTGGCCTCTGCCACCGTCAATTCTGCTGTCAAAGGAGAAAAGTCCAAATCATTAGTATCAGGGAGCGGAGTTGTCTCCAAGAATTGGGTCATCTTGTCTCTATCCAAAACCTTCCTCTGAAACAAGTCAGCATAGTACGATCTCACCACCCCCAGGATACCCTCCCGAGATTCCTGCAAAACACCCTGGGAGTCAGTGAGACCGGTGACAGATTTATTTGCCACCCGCTCCCGACAATTCTCAAAGGGATCAGGAGACCCTAAGGACCCATAATCCCGTTCAAGAACCAGGGAGGTATACCTGCTGTACTGATACTGCCTTATCTCAGATTTCAGCCGGTCTATCCTTTGTTGGTCCCCACCCGCCGAATACAGTGACTCCAATTCTTTGCGCAGCTTGAGATACTGGCCATACTTACTCTTCCCCTTTATAACTGACAGTCTCTTTAAGAGGGTTCTGATCTCATCCTTGACATCCTCCCACCAGGCGGCCATATCATCATAGAAGTCCACCCTCTCTAGTTGACCCTGTATAAGAGAGTGAACCTGCCTCTGCACAGAAGGATCCTCTAATAGACTGGAATTCAGTCTCCACAACCCTCTACCTGTCTCAGGACACCGTGTGACACCCAAACAGAAATATAAGGCCAGATGGTCAGAATAAGGGACGATCTTCTCATCTTTCTCACCAATCGTCTCTGTAGGACTAACCAGAGCCAAATCTATCCTACTGCTTCTTCCACCACAAAAATAGGTATACTTTGCCTTCCGACCACCCTGCACAAACACATCTGACAACCCGGCCTGTAGAATGATTTGGTTTAAGACCTTGGAGTCTCGTGTTAGAGGTCTATTAGAGGATCTGTCACTAGTTGTTCTGGAGGCATTAAAATCTCCAGCCAAGATGACGGGGACAGACGTGAAGAGATATGGCTTCACTTCATTATAAAGGTTAACCCTTTCAGTCACTGTCTGTGAACCATAGATATTAATGAGTCGGAGCCTTCTACCCCGAATAGTAACTTCTAGCATTAGGCACCTTCCCATCAATACCTCTGTCAGCCTATGTACAGTTACATCATTGGTGGTAAACAGAATAGAGACCCCGGCACTTGGTTCCACAGCCAGTGACCAAAAGGATGGACCAGACCGCCATTCACGCTCTGCTTCACGTAACAGTCCTTGAGTATTTAAACGTGTCTCCTGTAAGAAGAAGATGTCAGCATCAATAGACTTTAGATGGTCATAAACCGCGTGTCTGGTCCTCCTCACTCTGACACTGTTCACATTACTGGAGAACACTTTAAGGGTAAAGTCGGCCATCATAACAAAGGAAAGCAGAAGAAGCAGAGATGTCACCCCCATCATCACAGATCTGAGTCCGAGCCCTCCTGCTGACCACCTGTTTCCATGTCCGATTCGGACAGACGTTTATCCCGCGGGGGTCTCCTTTTTGTGGGGGGATCACCCTCTTGGTCCTCATTAAATTCATCTACCACTCGCTTCAACTCCCTCTCCACCTCTTCCTCAGCGTCTGACTCTGACAACACACTGTACCTATTTGTGATGGTCATTACACCTGACCCGGGGTCTACTTTCTTTTTGGAGGGCTTTTGGACAGTGGTCCATCCCTCCTCAGGCTTACGGCTGGTTTTGTCTTTTTTCCGTCTCTTCTGCGGATTTATTGATGCTGGGGCGGAAGAAGACATGGCCACAACCTGCTCAGTGACCTCCCTGTTCCCCTCAGTGGCTCCTGGCTGGGACTGGTCGGGCACTGTGTCACCAATATTGTCACCCATATTGTCACCCCTAGTGTCACCTACAGTGTCACCCATATTGTCACCCCTAGTGTTATGCTGAGGCTCGGGCTGTGTCACTGCTGACCCTGACACCAACGTCTCCTCCTCCAGGTCCTCTGCCCCCTCCAGCAGGTCCTCATCAGGGAAGTCCTTACAGATGTTATGCCAGGCGTCAGGACAGTCCCTGTGGGAGTGACCGGTCTTACCACAGAGGTTGCAGCGGATGTTCTGGCAGGTGGCGCTGACATGGCCGATCTCCCCACATAAATTACACTTCACCAGGGTGCAGACACTCGCGATATGACCGGTCTTCCCACACTTGAAGCATTTTCTGGGCTGACCTGCATAGAAGCAAACCCCTTTCTCCCGACCAATGAAAAATGAATTGGGCAGATGTTGGGTAATGTTATTAATCTGCCGTAACTTTACCAGGACCTTCCACCCGCCCGTCCATATGCCGTCCTCATCCCTGGTCTTAGTCAGGTCTGACATTAGGTCACAGTGTCTCTTTAACCACACAACAATATCCTGGGGGGGGACAGACTCGTTCCAGAATATAATGGTGACATTTGCTGTGTCCGGTCTGGAGATGGGGACAAAGCTGAACTTATTCCAGCCATCAGCATCTCTCACCCGGGTGACATGGGCCCAGAAGCGGTCCAGGTCAGACATGAGTTTGAAGCTGACGTCATAGCCCTGCCTGTCAGGAAGGTTTATCACTGCCAGGATGTTAGATGGCAGGAAGCCCATTTGGTGGCACAGAAGTTCACGGACCACAAACCTCCTGTCAGGCAGCTCCTCCTTGGCCCCTCTATGTCTGAACCTGACCACGTTCCTCCTCTTGAAAGCCTGACCCGTGTAGTTCACATTGGACATTAATGGTGATCCACGACTCCAGGCATTACCAGAGGAGGCGCCACTACTTCTACCCTCCTGCTGTACTTGGGGGCGCTGTGATGGCTGCTGACCAGCCGTACTAGGGGGGTCTGACACTTGTGTGACTAAAGGGGGGAAGTGTTGTGCATCAGACTGTACAGCCCCCTCCCCACCATCAACCTCTATACTCTGGGGGTCACAAGCCTCTGAAGGCTGAACTAATGGTGGACCTGACCCCAGAGATGACCCCAGATCCCACACAGACTGTGAAGCACCCCCCTCTGCAGACACATTATCAGTAATATCACATACAGTCATATCAGTGCAGTCACTGGCAGTATGATCCTGCACTACAGAGCCCAGCAAGCCCTGCAGAGCCATGTCCTGTGAACTCTCTGCTGCACTGCTGCCTTCAGGTAAGAGTCCACAGTCCTGCTGCTCTCTACTGCCCCCAGGGGCTTGTGGTGACTGCACTGCTGTTACAGAGTTACCTTCAGGTATGTGTCCATAGTCTTGCTTCACCGTGCTGACTGCTGGGACTTGTGGTACCTCTGGAGGAGTCTCTGCAGGTCTCCGATGTTGCTGGACGCTTGCTTCTGCTTGTCTGTACAAATCCCCTTTTTCAAAAGGGAAGCTGGCTGGTCTGAGGAGTGGTCTTGCACAGGACTGCTGGATGTCCTCTTGTCTTGTACAGGACTGCTGGGTGTCCCCTGGTGAGGCTGAAGACTTGGGTTCAGCAGTAGATGTAGATGACTTTGTTGCTGGTCTCTCCTTATATCCCTCAAATCGCTGCTGGTTTCTGAAGGTTTCAGCGACTGGTCCCATCTGGTCCAATACGTCCTCCATGTCCTGCACAGTGTCAGCGAGCTGCACAGCGAGGGAGCTCAGCTTCTTGTCATGTACAGCCTGGTTATTGGGGTTTGCTGCCTTTAGTTTGTAAATACAGTCTATTTGTTTCTGCAGCTGTAACTTTGTCTTTTTTAAAGTCTCAAGTCTCTTTACCAGAGCTGGGATCTGCTCGGCCAGACATAGTTCAGGCGCCCGCTGAGTATTGGGGGGCCGTGCTGGTTTGGTACTCACAGGACTCTGCTTCTGAGGTGGGATCTGTCTCGGTGTTGCTGTGGTCACTGCTGCGGGGTCACAATCTCCAGACTGGGGACTGGGCCCCTGGTTCTTTCCAGTGACCGCACTTGTGGCCCCCTGAAGCCTTCCTGCTGTACTCCCTCTGGGCTCATCTGGCGTGCTTGTAACTTTTGCGCTGCTCCCGCTCCCGTATCGTGTGCGGTCAGAACGTATTAGGACAGGATGCTGCAGATTCTCCTGCATGGTCTGCTTCTCCAGGGATGTTCTCCTCTGTCTGACTGCAGGAGGGGTGGATTGTACCTGCAGCCATTACCTTACTTGATGAAGTTTCTTTCCTCACTTCCACAGCTTTCTTCTCATCTGTGCTTCTTACTGCACCAGAACTGACAACATTCTGAACATTTCTCACATCCAGAGAAACTTTAGGATTTTCATCCATGGTTTGTGGTGTCTGGGGATTAATTCCCAGAATAGGCCGAGAAGCCTGGGCCTTGCTTGGGGAGCTTCCCCACCCAGGGTGGCCCCGCCCCGGGCTTTCTCCAGACATCAGGAGAGCTACACAGACACAACCTCTCAGCTAGGAGGCAGTATTATAGTAGTTATATTCTTGTATATAGGAGCAGTATTATAGTAGTTATATTCTTGTATATAGGAGGCAGTATTATAGTAGTTATATTCTTGTATATAGGAGTAGTATTATAGTAGTTATATTCTTGTATATAGGAGCTGTATTATAGTAGTTATATTCTTGTATATAGGAGCAGTATTATAGTAGTTATATTCTTGTATATAGGAGCAGTATTATAGTAGTTATATTCTTGTATATAGGGAGCAGTATAATATTAGTTATATTCTTGTATATAGGAGCAGTATTATAGTAGTTATATTCTTGCATATAGGAGCAGTATTATAGTAGTTATATTCTTGTATATAGGAGCAGTATTATAGTAGTTATATTCTTGTATGTAGGAGCAGTATTATAGTAGTTATATTCTTGTATATAGGAGGCAGTATTATAGTAGTTATATTCTTGCATATAGGATCAGTATTATAGTAGTTATATTCTTGTATATAGGAGCAGTATTATAGTAGTTATATTCTTGTATATAGGAGCAGTATTATAGTAGTTATATTCTTGTATATAGGAGCAGTATTATAGTAGTTATATTCTTGTATATAGGAGCAGTATTATAGTAGTTATATTCTTGTATATAGGAGACAGTATTATAGTAGTTATATACTTGTATATAGGAGCAGTATTATAGTAGTTATATTCTTGTGTATAGGAGCAGTATTATAGTAGATATATTCTTGTATATAGGAGGCAGCATTATAGCAGTTATATTCTTGTATATAGGAGCAGTATTATAGTTGTTATATTCTTGTATATAGGAGTAGTATTATAGTAGTTATATTCTTGTATATAGGAGAAGTATTATAGTAGTTATATTCTTGTATATAGGAGCAGTATTATAGTAGTTATATTCTTGTATATAGGAGCAGTATTATAGTAGTTATATTCTTGTATATAGGAACAGTATTATAGAGGTTATATTCTAGTACATAGAGACTAATATTGTTTTTGTACATTATGTTACATTATATTGTAAATTTACATATTTATAGCAGTACCTCTCTCGTTTTTATATCTATTTATCTATCTAGATATTGCGGTTTATTTCTGTTGTATCTATGGTTGGGAACATTTCTGAAATGACATAAACTGATTTCTTTGAGCCCATAAATAAGCTCTGTTTACTATACCGCCATATTCTATCATTTATACGTGTTTATAAAATCTGCTGAACAATGATGTGTATGTTAGCAGCAGACAATATAAAATTCACATTTGCAAAATTGCTTCCTCCTTATTTTTACGATGCAAAGTCCTTGATAGATGGCGATACGACAGACAGCATGGAGAACAATAACACGCAAAAATTATCATTTTCTTTTCCATTTACGTTTCCCACATGTGACAACGGCACGGAAATTTTTCATCTGTGAATTGTAGAAAATTAATGATTATTGTGTCAATCCTTAAAGGGGAACTCTGCCCCTAGACATCTTATACCCTATACAAAGGATAGGGTATAAGATGTCTGATTGGATGCCTGTTGGGACCCCCGCAATCTCGGCTACAGCACTCCAGACATCCGGTGCACGGATCGAACTTCGCTCCCTGCCGGATGACTGGCAATGCTGGGCGGAGGCTCGTGACATCACGGTCACGCCCCACTTGTGACGTCACGGTCACACCCCCTCAATGCAAGTCTATGGGAGTGGGCATGACGGCTGTCACGCCTTCTTCCATAGACATGCATTGAGGGGGCGTGACTGTGACGTCACGAGCCTCCGGCGCTGCACCTGATGCTCTAAACCAGGGGTCCTCAAACTTTTTAAACAGGGGGCAAGTTCATTGTCCTTCAGACCATTGGAGGGCCGGACTATAGTTTAAAAAAAAAAACTGTGAACAAATTCCTATGCACACTTATATATCTTATCAGTTGACTACCCCTTTAAGTATGCAGCATAGTGCCCCCCACATTAGGGTGGCAGTATAGATCCCCCACATTAGGTTGTAATTACTCCACATTAGGGTTGGCAGTATATTTCCCCTACATTAGGTTGGCAGTATAGTCCCCCTACATTAGGTAGGCAGTATACTTCCCCCATGTTAAGTTGTAATTCCCCCACATTAGGCTGGTATTATAGTTCCCCCACATTAGGCTGGTAGTATAGTTCCCCCCACATTAGGTTGGCAGTATAGTTCCCCCACATTAGGCTGGTAGTATAGTTCCCCCACATTAGGCTGGCAGTATAGTTCCCCCCACATTAGGCTGGCAGTATAGTTCCCCCCACATTAGGTTGTAGTTCCCCCACATTAGGTTGGCAGTATAGTTCCCCCACATTAGGTTGGCAGTATAGTTCCCCCCACATTAGGTTGGCAGTATAGTTCCCCCCCACATTAGGTTGGCAGTATAGTTCCCCCCACATTAGGTTGGCAGTATAGTTCCCCCCCCCCCCATTAGGCTGGCAGTATAGTTCCCCCCACATTAGGCTGGCAGTATAGCTCCCCCAACATTAGGCTGGCAGTATAGTTCCCCCCACATTAGGCTGGCAGTATAGTTCCCCCCACATTAGGTTGGCAGTATAGTTCCCCCACATTAGATTAGCAGTATAGTTCCCCCACATTAGGTTGGCAGTATAGTTCCCCCACATTAGGTTGGCAGTATAGTTCCCCCACATTAGGTTGGCAGTATAGTTCCCCAAACATTAGGTTGGCAGTATAGTTCCCACCACATTAGGTTGGCAGTATAGTTCCCCCCACATTAGGTTGTAGTTCCCCCACATTAGGTTGGCAGTATAGTTCCCCCCACATTAGGTTGTAGTCCCACCACATTAGACTGGCAGTATGTTCCCCCACAGACATAGTGTATGCCTGTGTACTCTCCCACTTCAGTGCTCCGACCACCGCTCCTCCGGTCCGGACATAGCAGTAGGTCCTGGGACCGGAGGAGCGGTGGTCGGAGCACCGAAGCTGACGTGCTGCTGGTAACACTTACCAAGCTGGCCAGCGCACGTCCTGCTCACTGCTCCGCTTTTCTGCGCTACGTTGCTATGGGTGCACGCACGGGATGTCAGTGACATCCCTGCGTGCACTACCACCCAGTGGTCCTTGTATTTTTAAACTAAATGCAGGGCCGCAGAGTGTTAACAGGGGCATCCCTGTGTCCCGAAAACGTATTTGGGACACAGGGATGTCCTTAGGCAGTGGCCCGCGGGCCGTAGTTTGAAGACCCCCACTCTAAAAGAATGCTGGGTGCAGCAGGGAGATCGCGGAGGTCCCCAGCGATCAGACATCTTTATACCTTTGGATAGGGGATAAGATGTCTAGGGGTGGAGTACCCCTTTAAACATAAAGTGAGATTATATTCTGTAATATTCAGCCTGTGATGCCCATCAGTCACTACACTGACACTAGTATTTACTGAAGGGATGACCATGAATCGAGAGAAGGGAAGAAAAGCATATAGCATTGATGGAACTTAAAGGGGAACTCCGCCACTAGACATCTTCTCCCCTATTGAAAGGATAGGGCATAAGATGTCTGATTCCAGCGGCCGACCCCCCCCCCCCCCCCCCCCCGCCTTGTAAACATTTATGTTCATAACGCTGACTTCGGGCCGCCATGGTCATGACGTCATCCCCCCCCCCATTCATGTCTATGGGAGGGGGCGTGGCACCCCCTCCCATAGACATAAATGGAGGGGGCGTGACGTCATGACCATGGCGGCCCGAAGTCGGCGTTCTGAACATAAATGTTCAGAACACCGGGGTGCCGTAGCCGAGTTCGCGAGGGTCCCCAGCGGCCAGACCTCTCGTGATCAGACATCTTATCCTCTATCCTTTAGATAGGGGAAAAGATGTCTAGGGGCAGAGTACCCCTTTAATGTGACTTGGCTTTAAAGTTCTGCCAGCTAAGAAGAGGAAACGGAGGCTACAATTCACACAGGTCCCCAAAACTGGACAATGGAGACTGGAAGAACATTGTATCAGGTTCAGGCTGGTGGGGGTGTAATGGTGTGTGCGTGGCGGGTCATTTTCTTGGCCCACTTAACAGGATATATATGGGCAGGGGTTGTCTTTAACCATTTCTCATGTATGTCATGAGCTAGAAAGGGGGTCAGGAACTTAGCCCATTCCATACATGATGGGCGCTATCCATACCTCAAACCCTCTACCAGCAGATGGGATTAGAGATAACTCCAATTCCAACCATTTAACACCCTAGATGCAAAGGTCAATAGTAACCATGGCATCTAGGTGGTTAAATTCTGGACATCAGGGAGCCCACTTGGTATGTGTATGGGGGGGCATTAGGAGAGTTGGTTGTCAGCAGAATGAGAGTTCAGCCAACCAATAAATGATGTACATGGCCAGCTTTAGAAGGTGAGGAGAGAAAAAAAAAACAAATGCCATTGCCAAAAATCACTTGAGCGAGAAGGGAGTAATGGAGCCAGAAGCATTAAGGTGGGTTGAGCCCATAACTCTTAGTAGATCCCATCGATCCAGTCTGAGTGCCATAAAAGTCAATAGTGGTAAAACTTCTATAAAAATTATCATTGCTTGAAAAACTTAAAAAAGAAAATGTTAATACCACTTAGAACTATCAACCTAAGACTTATACTGGTTTAGCATGTTTTTGTTAGAAATAGCCATAACAGTAATCCTTACATTGTCAGTGTGGTGTTGTCTCCAGCTCCCCGCCTCCTCCCGCTCTCCTGACAGAAAGTTGTGTAGTCCTCTCATTGTTAGTATGGTGTTGTCTCAGCAGCTCCTCCCTTCTCTTCTCACAGGAGGTTGCGTAGTCCTCTCATTTCTAATGTGGTGGTGTCTCAGCAGCTCCCCGACTCCTCCCTCTCTCCTGATACAATGCATCATCCTCTGCTGTCTCAGGAGGCGTGGCTGGATCTTATCTCTGAACTCTAGTCCCACCCACTTAGTGATGTCACCACCTCTGACCAGCCCCTACAACCTACATTACCATTTCACTGTCATTTACATTTCTATCTTTATTGAGACATTTAGGGAAGTCTGAGATTACAGCATGCTGCTTCTTGCTGAACAATGCCACAGGCAGAGGAGCAGACAGGGAATGAATACAGCAACTGCCTGCTGTTAAATGTAAAGTTGTGTATAAGCTCTAGGCAGGGAATTAGCAGGAGTGCTATGGGAGGGGAATAGGCAGGGTGGGAGGACTGTGATGAAGAACTGAGGGAAAGCAATGCTTTCTGGGAATTGTAGTACTGAGCAACTGCTCAACCAGGAAGTAGTATGAGGACATGGTAGGGGAGAGGATTACAGATCTACAAACTAAATGGATTTTGGGTGGATTTGGTGGGTCAGGTAAGCCATGCTATATGATTCTGTAGCCTTTATATGTTTTTACCCCTTTAACTTAAAGGGGTACTCGGCCCCCAGACATCTTATCCCATACCCAAAGGATAGGTGATAAGATGTCAGGGTCCTTGCCACTGGGTTTCCCCGCGATCTCCCTGCTGCACCCGGCGTTCGATTAGACGGTCAGGTGCAGTGTCGGAGGCTTGTGACATCACGGTCACACCACGCCCCCTCAATGCAAGTCTATGGGAGGGGGCGTGACAGCCGCCATGCCCCCTCCCATAGACTTGCATTGAGGGGGCATGGCCATAACGTCACCAGCAAGGCGTGACTGTGACGTCACGAGCCTCCGCCCCGCATCGCCAGTCATCCGGCAAAGAGAGAAGTTCGCTCCATGCACTGGATGTCTGGGGTGCCGCAGCCGAGATCGTGGGGGTCACCAGCAGCGGGACCCCCGTGATCAGACATCTTACCCCCTATCCTTTTGGATAGGGGAGAAGATGTCTAGGGATGGAGTACCCCTTTAAGTTAACACCAGAGTTAACACAAAGTTCTGTTTTTCCAATACAGAGCATAGCGATGACTTGTGTCTGCGATGGCGGCCATTATTGCTTGTCATTCAGTATGTGTGAGAGAAGACAAGAGCCTCATAACCGGCTGAATATTATGTTATTAAAATGACTCAAGAACTTGTGTTTCCGGCGGACGCAATAGTCACAAATAATTTTTGGGGGTTATGATGGCTGGAGAAGAATTCCTATAACAATCTCCCCGATATACTTTCCTTACTGTATAATAATTAGGAAGTTAATAAAGAAGCCTTGAGTCACCCCGCAGGAAAAATATGGGTCTCTCCCGCCAGCGGCAGCGCGGTACGTGCAGTAATACGTTCTGTTCCTGGCTAAATGGAGGCTTTGACATTTTCATGAATAGTCACTTTAAATACATTAGGCTGGGCTAATGGAAACAAGCGAGTTGTAACGGAAAAATATTCCTTACATAAAACACCCCCTAAAAAGATAAAGTGTAGGAATAAAGGGAGCCCGGCCACTGCTCACCGCGCCCGCAGCCAACTATTAAGACAAAAGCTTCTGTAATTAGCACTAATTCATTTTCATGGGGGGATAAAGCAGCGTAATGTAAACAGCGGGGGCGCCGGCGACGGTTCGGTGTCAGCCGGAGACAAATGTTTCCCATCCCATGGGAAGAAAACACGCCGGGACAACACAGGGTTCTCAAATGCCGTGGAGACAAGGAGCCAATATACATAGACACTGTTAGGGGTTACCCTGCGGCCAGACATGTTGGCCGTGAGTACTCCCCTGTTCTGTCCCCCGGTGCATGTCGGGATGCGGTCGCAGGCATCTGACGGTCCGTAACTTACCTTGCCACGCTCTGGCTCCCTCTGTCTGCTGGCGCACGTGTGGCCTCTTCCTAATGCACACGCGTGCCAGCACTCAGAAGTTTAAAAGGCCAGTACGCCCTTAATTGGTTCTTGCAAATTTGTGAAATTATAAGTGTCAGCACTTCCTCTATTGCTTTGCCGGATCTTTGCGCCATCATTGCCTTGCAGAAAGTGTTCATTTGTGTCTTGTCCTGCCGTGAATCTGACCTTTGCCATGTATCCTGACCTTGCTCCTGTGCCGCCTGCCTTCTGACCTCTTGCTATGTGACCTGACCTTGCTACAGTGCCGCCAGCCCTGACCTCCTGCCTGTCCTGACTAGGAGTTGTCTCATCCTTCCTGCGCCACGTTATACCTCGGCAGCCAGTGTGGACGAGTTGTATCAGGGGTAGCGACCTGGGTGCCGCCTGCCGCAGCAAGTCCGTCCCGCTTTGCGGCGGGCTCTGGTGAATACCAGCGGCACCTTAGACTCTGCTCCTTGGTATGGCCCACACCATCATCCACACAGGTCCAGGGGATCCACTTCTCCATCTCAAGCCGTTACAGGGACAAAGGGGTTGTGTCTACCATAGATGAGTCCTGATCATGAGCGGAACTACCATCAGATGCTATCGGGCCCAAAACTCAAGAGGTAAGGATAGCGGTGCCAATGAATCCCTTAATTATGGCCTCCATGCATGTACGACTGTTGTATTTCAACTGACTATGAAGTGAGCTCAGAAGCTGATCTTGCTTTATAGATGGTGCATGTTGGCCGCTTTCAGCAGCCAGCACTCACCGTGAATGACCAACAAGTGATCTCGCAGATGTTGTCATTTAACAAATTAAATCTAGCAATCATTAGCGACAACGTGCTTACGAGCCTTTACTAGGCCTCTGTGCCTGCTCTAGTATTTGTGCTGATACAGTCTGCCTTTACCAGCAGAGCGCCGATCTACTGATCTGTACTTTGCTTCTTTTTGAAGTCCGATACGATAATCAAAGGATTCCTTCCATTTATCCAGAAAAGTTAACAAATTTTCAATGTGCCCACTTTCAATAATCCCAATTTTTCTGTACACATAAACAATCCTCCCGATGTATCGGGTTTATCTAACCGTATTAGAAGGTCCATGGGCACCTGAACTCCTCCAAGAACATCAACCCAATTGCAAACTTCTGAGTCTTTACCAGGCAAACCTTACAGATGTAGTAAACGTAAGCTGACATTTAAAGCATCGTAAACTATGGAAATAAATGGTTTGAAACGCGTTAAATGTCAAATCCTCACCTACCAAATCTTCTCCAATGTCACTTTTAAATGGAATTAGACCCTGAACAGACCCCGGCGGCCACCACCTGTAACCAGTCTCTTCTAGATTACACCATTACCAACAACCCTCTTGTATCTGTCCTTCAGACGCTCAACTATCCAGGGATTAAAGGGGTACTCCGTTGCTCAGCGTTGCGAACAAACTGTTCCGAACGCTGGAGCCGGGAACTCGTGACGTCATAGCCCTGCCCCCTCATGACGTCACATTCCGCCCCCTCAATGCAAGTCTATGGGAGGGGGCGTGATGCTGTCACGCCTTCTCCCATAGACTTGCATTGAGGGGGCGGGGCGTGATGTCATGAGAGACGGGGCTATGACGTCACGAGCTCCCGGCTCCAGTGTTCGGAACAGTTTGTTCCAAACGCTGAGCAGTGGAGTACCCTTTTAAGACCAATTTTCACAAATGTATCACTTGGCTCTTTATAGTGAACCATGGTGAAGGCTTTCCTGATGTCCAGATTGGCAACATCCCTGGCAAGACCTTCATCCAACACTTTCGTGTCATAGTCAAAGATGTCAGTGATTATTTTGACATCATCTTCCCTCGGTAAAGACGTGGTGGTTGGGACCAACAAATGATGGTTGTCAGGTGGTTGATTATCCTGTGTTTTAGAAGAGTTTCCATCGTTTTTATGACTACAGATGTCAAGCTAAGTTGTGTTTTCTTTGCAACCAAAAGAAGAATGGACCCATCACAATACAGTGGTGCTCAAGTTACATTATTTATTGGTTCCAGGACGACCACTGTATGTTGAAACCATTGTATGTGGAGACCATAACTAAAGAAAAAGATAATGCAGATAAAGCAAATCCTTACATATAAAAGTAATAAAGATCTGCTGGAGCTGTAATCACTGTCTATGTAGAGGACAGGAGCTTCTTCAGGGTCCTGTACAGTACACAGTGTCCTAAAATAGTAACATGGAGCCACCTTCACCTGGTGTCCAAAGGAGCAGCTAGCCCTGGCAGAGGTAAAGAGTACAGAACATGTAATACCTCCCTGTACTGTAGGGGGCGCTACCAGACACCAGTCAGTGCATACACTTCAGTAATACAGGTAAAGAGTACAGAACATGTAATACCCCTCTGTACTGTAGGGGGCGCTACCAGACATCAGTTAGTGCATATGCTTCAGTAATACAAGTAATAAGTACAGAACATGTAATACCTTCCTGTACTGTAGGGGGCGCTACCAGACAGCCAGAAAGTGCATACACTTCAGTAATACAGGTAAAGAGTACAGAAGATGTAATTCCTCCCTGTACTGTAGGGGGCGCTACCAGACACCAGTCAGTGCATACACTTCAGTAATACAGGTAAAGAGTACAGAACATGTAATACCACCCTGTGCTGTAGGGGGCGCTACCAGACAGCCAGTAAGTGCATGCACTTCAGTAATACAGGGGTTTTACAAGTAGATGTCCATTCTGATTGGTCTGTTCTTCCGGCCATTAACACATTTCACAGATCTGGACTGTCTGTACATTGTATGTTGAGTCTGGTTTCAGGTTACAATGGTCCAGAAAAGACCAAAAATATAGTAACCTGAGGCCATTGTAAGTTGGGGGATCAATGTATAGAAATAGTGGAGGTCTCTAGTAGCGATAAGCAGCAGGGGCCATATTCGAATTTGCAATATTTCGTGAATATATTGACGATTATTCGTCCTATGTTCACGAAATTCGCGTATTTGCTATGTTCTTTCACTTTTTTTCCTTGCGAAAATTCACATTGAAAATTTGCATAAAAATTTAGCATGTGAAAAAAAACAAAAAAAAAACGAATATTCGTCATTACGAATATATAGCACTATATTCTAAATATTTGTGAAATCGCGAAATGCCGATATTTGTGGTAAAAATTGCCATTTTGAATATTCGCGCTGAACACTAGTAGTGGTTAGGTACATATCTGAAGATGCCAGAAGTCATCTACAAGTTCCTCTCTTCTTTAAGAGGAGTATGTATAGAAAAAAAAAACGTTATTGATCTATTGGGGACAACGTGTTTCGGCATCCACTGATGCCTTCCTCAGGTCTACTTACAGTTCCCAGTGTTGATCTGTGCCATGTGCAGGGTAACTGGAAGTATTTCTTAAAAACCATTCTGTTATGGTGGATTTCACTGTTCAGGCAGCGGAATCAAGGAATCTAAGAAGGTTTCAGGATAGAAACTTCAAGGAACTGGGAATTAAGGACAGCAAAAAAAAATTTTGAAGGATCGTTTGGAATGAAGAGGCCCATAATTTTACCAATTGGGGCCATTATCTTCACCTAGAAAATGTAAAGAGAAGCACATTCCAACCATATATCTGACATCAAGCACCAAGTTTTCCTGCAATGCCGGTATCGGCCCCAAACTATTGAAAATAGGAAATGAAGGACCAAAAGAACTCTGCACCAACATTGAAGAATTTTGGTTTCCTGAGATTTGTAGGAAAGAGAAACTTTATCACCGAACATAATATTCACTACTCAACAAAATAAAGGGAACGATAACACAATGTAACTCCAAGTCAATGACACCTCTGTGAAATCCCACTGTCCACTCAGGAAGAACACTGAGTGACAATCAATTTCACATGGAACAGACAACAGGTGGAAATTATAGGCAATTAGCAAGACAGTCCCAATAAAGGAGTGGTTCTGCAGGTGGTGACCACAGATCACTTCTCAGTTCCTATGCTTCCTGGCTGATGTTTTGGTCACTTTTGAATTCTGGCGGTGCTTTCACTCTAGTGGTAGCATAAGACGGAATCTACAACCCACACAAGTGGCTCAGGTAGTGCAGCTCATCCAGGATGGCACATCAATGTGAGCTGTGGCAAGAAGGTTTGCTGTGTCTGTCAGCGTAGTGTCCAGAGCATGGAGGCGCTACCAGGAGACAGGCCAGTACATCAGGAGATGTGGAGGAGGCCATAGGAGGGCAACAACCCAGCAGCAGGACCGCTACCTCCGCCTTTGTGCAAAGAGGAGCAGGAGGAGCACTGCCAGAGCCCTGCAAAATGACCTCCAGCAGGCCACAAATGTCCATGTGTCCACTCAAACTGTCAGAAACAGACTCCATGAGGGTGGTATGAGGGCCCGATGTCCACAGGTGGGGGTTGTTCTTACAGCCCAACACCGTGCAGGACATTTGGCATTTGCCAGAAAACACCAAGATAGGCAAATCATCACTGGTGCTCTGTGCTCTTCACAGATGAAAGCAGATTCTGGAGATGCCGTGGAGAACGTTCTGCTGCCTGTAACATCCTAGTGCATGACCGGTTTGGCGGTGCGTCAGTAATGGTGTGCGGTGGCATTTCTTTGGGAGACTGCACAGCCCTCCACGTGCTTGCCAGAGGTAGCCTGACTGCCATTAGTTACTGAGATGAGATCCTCAGACCCCTTGTGATACTATATGCTGGTGTTGTTGGCCCTGGGTTCCTCCTAATACAAGACAATGCTAGACCTCATGTGGCTGGAGTGTGTCAGCAGTTCCTGCAAGAGGAAGGCATTGATGTTATGGACTGGCCGCCCGTTCCCCTGAATCCGATTGAGCACATCTGGGACATCATGTCTCGCTCCATCCACCATAGACTGTCCAGGAGTTGGCGGATGCTTTAGTCCAGGTCTGGGAGGACATCCCTCAGGAGACCATCCGTCACCTCATCAGGAGCATGCCCAGGCATTGTAGGGAGGTCATACGGGCACGTGGAGGTCACGCACACTACTGAGCCTCATTGGGACTTGTATTAAGGACATTACATAAAGTTGGATCAGCCTGTAGTGAGGTTTTCCACTGTGATTTTGAGTGTGACTCCATATCCAGACCTCCATGGGTTCATACATTTGATTTCCATTGATAATTTTTGTGTGATTTTGTTGTCAGCGCATTCAACTATGTAAAGATGAAAGTATTTCATACGATTAGTTCATTCATTCAGATATAGGATGTTATCTTAGTGTTCCCTTTATTTTTTTGAGCAGTGTATATTTTGTCCAGGCTGTTGAGAAGAATGTGTGGTTGAACGCTGTTGTGTGTGACAAAGACTGTTGGGAATAGTAGAGATGAGTTCATAGATAGTGGAAGTTGACTTGGTTGGTGATAAGGTTGAGTTACAAAGAGTCTCAAAAAGAGTTAAAAAGTGACACAGAGCGAGACTTATCAGCATCATAGTAAGGCCTGGTTGGATGGCTTCCAGATATTCACTGGAGGTGCTGGCATGCTCAGGCACGAAGTCGGCAGAAGGTGTCAGAGATGTTTTATTAGGAACATGATGGAAAGTTAAAGGTGAGATGTGAAATGTTGTTAGGAAAAATATGGTGGCCATACCTGAGAAAAATACTAATTCCTAGTTATTGGGCTTAAAGGCCATTCACGGAGAGATTTACAAAATGTCTATTACACAAGTAGCTATAAGCTCTGATAGGCTGGTCCCTGTCCCGACAGCTTTTGGCATTCCCCGGATTGTTGTTTGCCGAAATGGTGGAAGCAATACTTCTAGATCTTAGGTCTTCTCCAGGTTTATTTATTTATTTATTTTCATCAAAGAGCCGAGGTACGTACCTCGGGAGTCACCCAAGTGCAAGTAAAAAGTGCAAATGTTCACACAAAAAACATGCACGGAAGCCCTTTAGGAAAGGAGGGAGGCCCCCCAACAAATCAAACCCTTCACCTCCAGGCCAGAAGGCACCTGCAAGGCTCCAGGTACAATTTCTCCTTTCGCCAAAGCTACTCAGGGACTGAAAAGTGCTCATGGCGAACAACTAAGCGTTAACCAAATTGCCACAGAGGAACCTGTAAAAACGGTTCGGCATTCCTGTCGAAGCAGAGATGCCACGGGGTGAGGAACCTGATGGCCACACACACGCTCCTCTCACACACATCTCTCCTTGCAGGGATCCAGCTGGTGCATGGAGTCTTACAGGCAATGCTCCCTGGGAAAAGTATACAAATATACTCTCCTCCAGAAGGAAGAAAATTACCATGCTATTCTGCCTATAGGTGGCACTAGAGAGACCTATTTATATTTTCCTGTCGGCGGAGAAATAATTTGCATTAGTTCGGTAATAAGCACCGTTCACACAGTTCTATTGACCGATTTTCTCCCGGCAAAAACTTCCACGGAGAGAAATGATAAGACGGCGTTCTCTCTCCCAGAAGATAAAAGGTTTTGACATTTACTTTTATTTAACCTTGGTCGTAGCTGCAGGTTGTAAAGAAAACATTTGCCTCAATAAGGAGGACTGACTTTCCATCTCTTCCATCTTCTGTAGGTCTTAAGAGGGAGAGACAGAGACGGCGATGGCCATTAAGATGAAATGTTACCTTATATTTCTCGTCTTGCTGCTCTTAGCCTCTTCAAGTATGAGCTGCAAGGTTACTCCTCCACATTGACGGGTTGGATGGTCTGGACCTCTTAAAGAGGTACTCCACTGGCTGCGTGCATGCTGCGGGGGTCAGCCATGCTCCCTCGTGACATCACGCCACGCCCCCTCAATGCAAATCTATGGGAGGGGGCGTGGCGATGCCACGCCCCCTCCCATAGACTTGCATTGAGTGGGGCGTGACATGACGGCACAAGGGGGCGTGGCTCCAAACATTGGCCAGTGGAGTACCCCTTTAACATTTTCACTTGATCAATGTGGTCGACACGTCAACTTCATCAAGGTTATTGACTAATACCAATAACTATGTGCAGATCTTGGACGCGTCTGTGGTCCTACTGTCTATACCTGCGCATTTTGGATAAGATGCATCACTGGGTGCTCTGGGCTGGGTTCACATGTGTCCCATGATCGGCACCATCTCCGGTGGGAATGGATGGGGCTTCTGGAAATTTAAAAGGTACATTTCATCCAAAAAACTTTTGATATATTATAGATTAATGTATACAGAATAACCTTCCAATGGCATGTTGTTCAAAAATATGCTTCTTTCTATTTAATTTTCCACTTTGAAAAAATGACCACTAGAGGTCTCCCTACCAGTCCTGGCCGCAAGCCCTTTTTATAGATTTCAGACTCATGCTGCAGTCCTGAATCTCAGACTGCAGCTGGGACACAGACAAGCTCAGCACTGCTCCCTGCCTGTCAATCAGACAGGCAGGAGCCAGCACTGTGCTCATAGCACAGCAGGGCATACTTCTGACTCTGCCTTACTGCATGCCCTCATTCAGTTACTATCTGAGCTCTGATCGTTCTTCTCTCTCTAGGAGAAGATTCAGAGCTGCCAGCTGAGCTTGTCTGTGTCCCGGCTGCAGTCTGAGATTTAGGACTATGAGTCTGAAATCTATCAAAAGGCCTTGCGGCCTTGACTGGTAGGGAGACCTCTAGTGGTCAATTTTTCAAAGTGGAAAATTAAATAGAAAGAGCATTTTTTTTTATAACATGCAATTGGAAAGTTATTCTGCATACATTAATCTATAATATATCAAAAATATTTTTCATGAATGGTACCCTTTAAAGCTGGATCATTTGCATCAAATATCTATCTGTTGTACCATAGACTGAAATGCGGAACAGCATGCGGCAATCTTGGACCATCCTAAATCCATGTTGCTCTCAGGTTGTATAGATTGCGGGAGTTTTAAACATCCTGCTGCTGGACCGACATCATAGTAAAGTATGATTCAACTGTCCGGCAGGCAGGTGCAGAGAATACAGTGGGGATCAAAAGTTTGGGTACCCCAGGTAAAAATTTGCATTAATGTGCATAAATAAGCCAAGGAAAGATGGAAAAATCTCCAAAAGGCATCAAATTACAGATTAGACATTCTTATAATATGTCAACAAAAGTTAGATTTTATTTCCAGCATTTACACTTTCAAAATAACAGAAAACAAAAAAATGGCGTCTGCAAAGGTTTGGGCACCCTGCAGAATTTATAGCATGCACTGCCCCCTTTGCAAAGCTGAGACCTGCCAGTGTCATGGATTGTTCTCAATCATCATCTGGGAAGACCAGGTGATGTCAATCTTAAAAGTTTTAAATGCCCAGACTCATCTGACCTTGCCCCAACAATCAGCACCATGGGTTCTTCTAAGCAGTTGTCTAGAAATCTGAAACTGAAAATAGTTGACGCTCACAAAGCTGTAGAAGGCTATAAGAAGATAGCAAAATGTTTTCAGATGTCAATATCCTCTGTTCGGAATGTAATTAACAAATGGCAGTCATCAGGAACAGTGGAAGTTAAATCAAGAACTGGAAGACCAAGAAAAATATCAGACAGAACGGCTTGCAGGATTGTGAGAAAAACTATTCAAAACCCACGTTTGACTGCACAATCTCTCCAGAAAGATCTGGCAGACACTGGAGTTGTGGTACACTATTCCACTATAAAGAGATACTTGTACAAATATGGTCTTCATGGAAGAGTCATCAGAAGAAAACCTCTTCTATGTCCTCACCACAAAAATCAGAGTTTGAAATTTGCAAATGAACATATAGACAAGCCTGATGCATTTTGGAAACAAGTTCTGTGGACCGATGAGGTTAAAATTGAACTTTTTGGCCGGAATGAGCAAAGGTACGTTTGGAGAAGAAGGGGAACAGAATTTAATGAAAAGAACCTCTGTCCAACTGTTAAGCATGGGGGTGGATCAATCATGCTTTGGGGTTGTATTGTAGCCAGTGGCACAGGGAACATCTCACGAGTAGAAGGAAAAATGGATTCAATAAAATTTCAGCAAATTTTGGATGCTAACTTAATGCCATCTGTGAAAAAGCTGAAGTTAAAGAGAGGATGGCTTCTACAAATGGATAATGATCCTAAACACACCTTGAAATCCACGGGGGATTACATCAAGAGGTGTAAACTGAAGGTTTTGCCATGGCCTTCACAATCTCCTGACCTCAACATAATTGAAAATCTATGGATAGACTTTAAAAGAGCAGTGCGTGACAGACAGCCCAGAAATCTCAAAGAACTGGAAGACTTTTGTAAGGAAGAATGGGCAAATATACCTCAAACAAGAATTGAAAGACTCTTGGCTGCTACAAAAAGCGTTTACAAGCTGTGATACTTGCCAAAGGGGGCAGTACAAGATATTAACTCTGCAGGGTGCCCAAACTTTTGCAGACGCCATTTTTTTGTTTTCTGTTATTTTGAAAGTGTAAATGATGGAAATAAAATCTAACTTTTGGTGACATATTATAAGAATAGAAAGAAATAGAGTTGTCCAGAGCAGGATGTCAAGCAATGCAATATTTATTCAGCGGTAACTGTGGGTGATGACAAGGTGACGCGTTTCAGCTGCACTCAGCAGCCTTAGTCATACAAAACAATAGTGCAGATGGCTCGCTTATATGGGGGTGAAAAGATTGGGTCCGCCCTGATGGGAGTTTTCACTGGGCTTAACCCATTATTCACCTCCATCCAGCAAGTATAATACATATAGTAAAAAACGCACATATAATGTGAACAATAGTCAACATATTAAAACGCTTGAATTACAAGCAATGATGTAGAAAAAAACATACGTTAATACTAAAAATACAAAAGCAAATTACAAAATGTCAGATGACATATATACATGTGCGATCCCAAAATGGAAAAGGAAAAGACAGGGGGGAAATTTCCAAAAATAGAAAAATCTATATAGAGATAGCCCTATATAATATCATATGAATCTAAATGAATTCAAGTGACCTATATGGCTGTATATATTACCATAGGGCATGAAAAGCATAAGTTCGAAAAAATTTTTTGTTTCTTTTTTATGTTTATTATATTCCAATTATATAATAGGATCGCAAATGGATATACGGAACAGTTGAATTATCTCAAACATATCCCCACATGTGGTATGAATATTGTTTAATGCTCAGTTATATATATACTATTAATTATCAATTGTCACATGTGCGGGAAATGATTGTGGGGAAGAGAATTTGTCTATGTATATAAAAATAAACATATGTAAAATTGTCCCCCCAAAACTCCAAGAAAGACCAAAAATATTTAGTTCCATACATAAACAACAGCAAATCAGTAATGGAGAATGACATCTTGTCTTAAATTTAAACCAAGGGGACACCTAGTTTGAAGTTTGATGATCCAGAAGACTTCTCTATCCAATAATTTTTGCTTAATATTGCCTCCTCTAATATTATTGGTGACCCTCTCAATCCCCTGGAGGCTGAGACCAGAAAAATCACCCTCATGTTTCTCGGCAAAATGCTTTAAGAATGTCTAATCTGTAATTTGATGCCTTTTGGAGATTTTTCCATCTTTCTTTGGCTTCTTTATGTACATTAATAAAAATGTTTACCTGGGGTGCCCAAACTTTTGATCCCCACTGTAGCTACTATGTATGCTGAACATAAAAATATAGCAGCAGCAGTATACAGTTAGAGCTGGAGGGGAGGTGTATAACTACTATATATCCTGACCCCATAGAGATAGCAGCAATATACAGATAGAGCTGGAGGGGAGGGGCCTGGGAGTTAAGAGGAGCGATGTGATAGGTGATGATGTCATCCTTTAGCTCACAGGAAGATAGAGCTGTCCCAGGACTGACCACTTCCTCTAACACATTAAACACAGATTTTCTGGGGTTAGACTGGTGATCATAAGACCTAGTTATAGATTAGGGAGTAGTTAGGGGATACATTTTAAAAAAAATTTTTTATAGAAGAGATTTTATTAACTACTAGGGACACATTTTATTTACACAGGAAAACCCCTTTAAGCCCCATCTTCTTCTAACCTAATTGATCTTGTTTAATTACTTCTAATCATTGCTGGTTTCAACTTACAATGTTTCAGATAGTCCCTGAAGAAGCCCCAAAAAATTGCAAAAAAATGTTAATAGCACATGAATGGCTTTTTTCATTTGTTTTAGAAAAGTATTTAAATGTTCTTTTGTTTTCCTTCTTGACATTCAGAACAGATCATCAGACAACGTCTTAATGCTGTTCGCTGTTTTAAACGTTTTGATTTCAGGTACTTTAGTTCCTGCATACATTGGATTATTTAAAAGAAAAGAAAAAAAATCACATTACCGAAAAAGACTATAATTATTTGAATAGAGGGAGGAGCCTAAAGTATCAGTCCTGTGAGGACAACATGAAATGTTTTCCTGCATACAATTGTGTGGATATATATAAAACTCAACGTGTGTGTGTGTATGTATATATGTGTGTATATGTATATGTGTGTATGTATATATGTGTGTATATGTATATGTATGTATGTTTGTGTGTATATATGTATGTGTGTGTATGTATATGTGTATATGTATGTGTGTGTATGTATATGTGTGTATATATGTGTGTATATGTGTGTATGTATATATGTGTGTATATGCATATGTGTGTATATATGTATATGTATGTATATGTGTGTATATATGTATGTGTGTGTATGTATATGTGTGTATATATGTATGTGTGTGTGTGTTAGGATTCGACAGGCTGGAGGTGGATCCTCTGTGTCAGAGAGGGATTGGCGTGGACCGTACCGGTGGACCGGTTCTAAGTTGCTACTGGTATTCACCAGAGCCCGCCGCAAAGCGGGATGGTCTTGCTGCGGAGGTAGCAACCAGGTCGTATCCACCGGTAACGGCTCAACCTCTCTGACTGCTGAGACAGGCGCGGTACAAAAGGACAAGGCAAGAGCAAGGTCGGACGTAGCAGAAGGTCAGGGCAGGCAGCAAGGGTCGTAGTCAGGGGCAACGGCAGGAGGTCTGGAACACAGGCTTGGGACATACACAAAACACTTTCTCTGGCACAAGGCAACAAGATCCGGCAATACTGGGAAGGGGAAGTGAGGTTATATAGGCGTGGAGCAGGTGGGAGCTAATTACAGTGATTGGGCCAGGCACCAATCAGTGGTGCACTGGCCCTTTAAATCTTAGAGAGCTGGCGCGCGCACGCCCTAGAGAGCGGAGCCGCGCACGCCAGAAAGTGACAGCCGGGGGCCTGGACGGGTAAGTGGCTTGGGATGCGATTCGCGAGCGGGTGCATCCCGCTATGCGAATCGCATCCCTGTCGTCAGTGTCAGTGCAGCACTCCCGGTCAGCGGGTCTGATCGGGGCGCTGCAGAGAGGAGAACGCCGCGAGCGCTCCGGGGAGGAGCAGGGACCCGGAGCGCTCGGCGTAACAGAACCCCCCCCCCCCCCTTATGTCTCCCCCTCTTTTTGTCTCCTTGTCCCTTCAAATGAGACGAGAACATAGGGGGCGACTCTAGAGTTTCCTTCCGGAAAAAAGAGAAATCATGGGAAGCTACATCAGCGGAAGGCAATCCAGAAGAAGTGGGAATGGGGAGGGGGGGCAGAGGGTGAAGCTTGTCACGGGGCAGAGTGTTACCAGGAAGGGGGCTATGAGGAGCAGATGTGAGGCATCGTTTGTGACAAGCAGGACCCCAATTCTTGATCTCCCCGGTGGTCCAGTCAAGGGTGGGAGAATGACGTTGGAGCCATGGCAGACCAAGGAAGACTTCAGAGGTGCAGTTGGGCAGAACAAAAAATTCAATTTTCTCGTGATGCAGTCCAATGCTCACAAGAAGGGGTTCTGTGCGGTAACGCACAGTGCAGTCCAATTTTACTCCGTTGACCGAAGAAATGTAGAGCGGCTTGACGAGATGGGTCACTGGGATGCAGAACCTATTAACAAAAGAGGCCAGAATAAAATTTCCAGCAGAACCAGAGTCCAAGAAGGCCAAAGCTGAGATGGAGGAGATGGCAGAAGGAGCAATCCGCACGGGCACAGTGAGACTTGGCAGCGGCACCTCAGCGGGATCCATGGCAGAATCTACTGTTATGATTCGGCAGGCTGGAGGTGGATCCTCTGTGTCAGAGAGGGATTGGCGTGGACCGTACCGGTGGAGCGGTTCTAAGTTGCTACTGGTATTCACCAGAGCCCGCCGCAAAGCGGGATGGTCTTGCAGCGGCGGTAGCAACCAGGTCGTATCCACCGGCAACGGCTCAACCTCTCTGACTGCTGAGACAGGCGCGGTACAAAAGGACAAGGCAAGAGCATGGTCGGACGTAGCAGAAGGTCAGGGCAGGCAGCAAGGGTCGTAGTCAGGGGCAACAGCAGAAGGTCTGGAACACAGGCTTGGGACATACACAAAACGCTTTCTCTGGCACAAGGCAACAAGATCCGGCAATACTGGGAAGGGGAAGTGAGGTTATATAGGCGTGGAGCAGGTGGGAGCTAATTACAGTGATTGGGCCAGGCACCAATCAGTGGTGCACTGGCCCTTTAAATCTTAGAGAGCTGGCGCGCGCGCGCCCTAGAGAGCGGAGCCGCGCACGCCAGAAAGTGACAGCCGGGGGCCTGGACGGGTAAGTGGCTTGGGATGCGATTCGCAAGCGGGCGCGTCCCGCTATGCGAATCGCATCCCCGTCGACAGTGTCAGTGCAGCGCTCCCGGTCAGCGGGCCTGCTGCAGAGAGGAGAACGCCGCGAGCGCTCCGGGGAGGAGCAGGGACCCGGAGCGCTCGGCTTAACAGTGTGTATGTATATGTATGTATGTATGTGTGTATGTATATGCATGTGTGTATGTATATGTATGTGTGTATGTATATGTATGTATGTATGTATGTGTGTATGTATATGTATGTGTGTATGTATATATATGTATGTATGTATGTGTGTATGTATATGTGTGTATGTATGTGTGTATGTATATGTATGTGTGTATGTATATATATGTATGTATGTATGTGTGTATGTATATGTGTGTATGTATGTGTGTATGTATGTGTGTATGTATATGCATGTGTGTATGTATATGTATGTATGTATGTGTGTATGTATATGTATATATGTATGTGTGTATGTATATGCATGTGTGTATGTATATGTGTGTATGTATATATGTATGTATGTATGTGTAGGATAGGTGATTTAACCCTTACACCCACCCCCCCCCCCCCCCCATTTGCCAGGGTCGGGGTTTTTGTTTAAAGCCCCTTACAAGTCTATGGGAAATATATGTTACTGCATAACTTCCAAACGGCTGGAGATATTTCGATAATACTTGATCACATGTTATTTATATGTCCACTTAAATATAGGATAGTTAATTTAACCCTTAACTACCCCCATTTGTGAGGGTCAGGGTTTTTGTTTAACGTCCCATGCAAATTAATGTAGGGAGGCTGCCTGACAGCTAGAGTACAGGGGTACAACTCCTGTACTGGGCCACCACACTGTAAAATAGTGTGTAGAGATTTGTTGTTTTGATATTATATAATGTTATATTTTGTGTATATATATATATATATATATATATATATATATATATATATATACACTTTTAGTGACACTTCCCTTTGTGTATGTCTCACTTATCCCTATTCGGTGGTTGTTGAAAGTTTTGAGATGTTTTCTCGCTGTCAACAAAACTCCGGAATCATTGTGGTTTATTGTCTCTCGGCGTGGTCGGCATTACTTGTCTCTATTACGTGCTATAGATTTTGGGCAGGATGGGTTTTAAAACCACAGGCGTGTAAAATAGAAGGAAATAAACACAATCTAGGAGACAACATGGGCTCTTAGGCTAATAGCTCCGGACAATAAGCTCACACAGCAAGACAGCCGACATCCCAAACCGTGCGCTACTGAAACCAGTCTTCCCTCCCAATAGATTCACCCATCTGTAAAAAAAAATCACCGTACACCGGCAGAAGAAGCAATTTACATCAGAAACTAAAAGTTTCCTCTAGATGTACCATGAATAAAAAATACCAAAGGGGAGATTTGTAGACATGGGGTTCCTGTGTAGAAAGTAGTAAAATAAATGCATAAAAACACATATAAAACAGCAACAATGTTGAATAAAACCAGTCGTATCTAGTAGAGGTTGATCTGAAGACATGGGGATAAGTATTGGTGCCACCGGTGATGACTTTTTGGACAACTACCATGTAGCCTGCACTGATGACTCATGATCTCTTCAGTGCTGAGACCTGGGAGGTGTGTGTGCAGCCTCAGCCAATCAGACACTGAACCTCTCTCTGCTGCATAGAGCAGGAGGGTGGGGGCTGCTCTCAGAGATGGGAGCTGGCTGGCAGAGCAAAGCTGCAATGATTGCTGGGAGATGTTGACAAGGGGTGGGGGAGGGGTTTGGCAAAGAATATAAAGCAGCCAGAGAACACAACATGGGCCACAGTAGCCATGCCAATGGCTGTCCGGGCATGCTGGGAGTTGAAGTTTTGAAACATCTGGAGGGCCACACTTTGAGACCACTGATATAACGGAAGATCAGTCTTAGATCCACTATTCATAAAAATGATACTAAACCACTGGTACCGTGGCAAAAAAAACCAAAAATGTTTTCTTCTTCGCGAACTCCTTTTTTAAACACAACCTTGTCTCATCAGAGTCAACACATTGAAGATTTGTGCATCCGCATGAATTTAAGCTGGCCAAAAACATTAGATCAGTGTTGGTTGAACCTTCCAATTTAGGCAAGATTGGCCCCCCATCTACTGTCTATGGTGGCCTCATGACTCTCTTCAGTGCCGGAGGAGAGAAGGGTCCGACATGTTGGGTCCTTTGGTTCTTGGGGTGATATTTTTCATTTAGACTATGGGCATAGTTGGCCAAGCCAGTCGTGTCTGCATATGTGTGAACGTCAACTGAACCCTTGTCCACATCTACTGAATAGGACTAATGAACAGCCATGGGGGGGGGGCTTTGTTTCTGAGAGGTGGGGTTCTTACGTCAGCATTGTATAGACTGAATATATAGGTTACCACGCCGTAAGAGCACAATTCTGTGAGGAGTGAGTCCCAAAAAACTTTTTTTGGGGTAGGGATGGTTTCTGGTAGTGGTAATTAAGGGCACCTGGGTCTACATTATGATAGATAGATAGATAGATAGATAGATATGAGATAGATAGATAGATATGAGACAGACAGATAAATAGATAGATTTGAGATAGACAGATAGATAGATAGATAGATAGATAGATAGATAGATATGAGATGGATAGATATGAGATAAATAGATAGAAAAATTTGAGATAGATAGATATGAGATAGATTGATAGATATTAGATAGATAGATATGAGATAGACAGATAGATAGATATACAGCAACAGAAGAATGCAGCAGCACACTGCCAGCACAAGGATATAGGTGAAACATGAACATGCAGATAAAACATGGAGACTATACAGCTATGGGGTAATAGATGCAAATGTGAAACTATGAAATAGTGAGGCACTTAGCTCGCAAATTTGTCTCCTCCGGCGGTCAAATAGCTTGGACCGTCCCACCGCGATAAGGTGGCCTCCTTGGGACGGACCCTACACTGTGAATATGCCTCTGTGTGAACAGTTCAGTAAGCATGGCAGGGTCTGGAACATCCAAGACACCTTATATACACACCTGATACATGGAGGTAGATAGATAGATAGATATGAGATAGATAGATATTAGATACGGTAGATAGATATGAGATATAGATAGATAGATAGATAGATATGAGATAAATAGATAGATAGATATGCGATAGATAGATATGAGATAGATAGATAATGAGATAAATAGATAGATAGATATGAGATAGATATGAGATAGATAGATAGATAGATAGATAGATATGAACCCCTTTAAAGGGAAAAAAAACTTGGTGATTTATTCCATAAAAAATGGGTGAATTCACAGC
Source organism: Hyla sarda (assembly GCF_029499605.1). Lineage (NCBI taxonomy): Eukaryota > Metazoa > Chordata > Amphibia > Anura > Hylidae > Hyla > Hyla sarda. Next base: position 435,293,002 of record NC_079191.1, on the reverse strand, counting down.
AAGAAGTGATGTTTCAACCAGGCTCACCCAGTCATTATCAAGCAGCTGCTTTGCACCAACTATATAATATTTATCCAGTATAGATAGATATGAGATAGATAGATAGATATAAAGATATGAGATAGATATATAGATAGATATGAGATAGATAGATATGAGATAGATAGATAGATAGATAGATAGATATGAGATAGATATATAGATAGATATGAGATAGATAGATATTAGATAGATAGATAGATATGAGATAGATAGATAGATAGATATGAGATAGATAGATATGAGATAGATAGATATATATGAGATAGATAGATAGATATGAGATAGATAGATATATATGAGATAGATAGATAGATATGAGATAGATAGATATGAGATAGATAGATATATATGAGATAGATAGACAGATATGAGATAGATAGATATATATGAGATAGATAGATAGATATGAGATAGATAGATAGATATGAAATAGATATGAGATAGATAGATATGAGATAGATAGATAGATAGATATGAGATAGATAGATATGTGATAGATAGGTAGATAGATAGGAGATAGATAAAAGATAAATAGATACAAATGAGATAGATATATAGATATGAGATAGATAGAACAATTACGTGCCCTTATTCCTTATATTTGTTTTCTATTTGTCTTCTTCCCGACTATCTCAGTCTCAGCCATGATTCCCTCCTGCCCCTTGTATCCCCGTCTCCTCTCTGGTGTATACGGCTTCAGGCGCTCATGTCCTTAGTAATTGGTTCCCAGAGTATTATGGACAGGTTCTTCCCATCACATCCTCCTGCCCCGGGGCAGGTAAGTAACATGGCGTCTGCTGACACGTCTTCACTTATTATAAACACCAGAGGGAATTATATACAAGGAAATAAAGTCATTTCCCCTGTAGGGAAGGTGGATGGTAAATCCCAAGTGTGGAGACGGCGGAGAGAGAAGTGTCCCCGAAATCCTTGAGAGGATGATGTGAGATCTGGGTCACGGCTGTGATTTATAGGAGCGGGCAGCTGGTATTTAATGGGAAGATCTTGTACGATAGAACCGCGAGTCCTCGGCAGCCGCAAGAAATACGGGAAGGTTAAGCGATAAGAATTACGTGTTCTGTCTGCACAAGAGGATCTGAACAAACAGCTAAATTATTTCGGGGGAAATATTCGAATATTCGAATATATATTAGAAATATTAGAATATTTTTTCAGGGGCCAAAGATAAATCTGTGTAAATTAATAAGATTGGGAAAAACACAAGAAGTTCGTCCGGTTCAGACGACGCTGCGACAATCTTTATCTTCCGGAAGGAAACAACAACTATAATAAATAGGAATCCAATATATAATCTCTGGACCAACAACCTACGTCCAGACACTGAGGGGGAGATTTATCGAAACTTGTGCAAAGGAAAAGTTTCCCAGTTGCCCATAGCAACCAATCAGATTGCTTCTTTCATTTTAAAAGTGAAAGAAGATCTGATTGGTTGCTATGGGCAACTGGGATACTTTTCCTTTGCACAAGTTTTGATAAATCTCCCCCTCAGGGGGAGATTTATCAAAACTTGTGCAAAGGAAAAGTTTCCCAGTTGCCCATAGCAACCAATCAGATCGCCTCTTTCATTTTTAAAAAGGCCTCTGCAAAATGAAAGAAGCGATCTGATTGGTTGCTATGAGCAACTGGGAAACTTTTCCTTTGCACAAGTTTTGATAAATCTCCCCCTGAGGGGGAGATTTATCAAAACTTGTGCAAAGGAAAAGTATCCCCGTTGCCCATAGCAACCAATAAGATCTTCTTTCACTTTTAAAATGAAAGAAGCAATCTGATTGGTTGCTATGGGCAACTGGGAAACTTTTCCTTTGCACAGGTTTCGATAAATCTCCCCCTCAGACCTCAGTCTATAATGTAAGGCGGCTTTCACACTACAAAATGTATCCGTTTTAAAGATCCGTTCAATGTTCCGTTATAAAAACCCTGAAAATCGTCCGTTACGAAATCCCATACGGCCGTTAGAAAATCCCTTTATAGTCTATGGGATTTTTACATTATCCGTTTTAACCCGTTATAGCCCTTTATTAATAACGGACGTTATTTTGTGACAGAAGATAGTAACGGGAGAAATAGGGCATGCACTATTTCTTCCGTCCTTTCTCCCGTCACAAAATAATGGCCGTTATTAATAAAGGGCTATAACGGGTTAAAACGGATAATGTAAAAATCCCATAGACTATAAAGGGATTTTCTAACGGCCATATTATAGAAGTTATATTCTTGTATATAGGAGCAGTATTATAGTAGTTATATTCTTGTACATAGGAGCAGTATTATAGTAATTATATTCTTGTATATAGGTGCAGTATTATAGTAGTTATATTCTTGTATATAGGAGCAGTATTATAATAGTTATTTTCTTGTATATAGGAGGTAGTATTATAGTAGATATATTCTTGTATATAGGAGCAGTATTATAGTAGTTATATTCTTGTATATAGGAGCAGTATTATTAGTAGTTATATTCTTGTATATAAGAGCAGTACTATAGTAGTTATATTCTTGTATATAGGAGCAGTATTATAGTACTTATATTCTTGTATATAGGAGCAGTATTATTAGTAGTTATATTCTTGTATATAGGAGCAGTATTATAGTAGATATATTCTTGTATATAGGAGCAGTATTATAGTAGTTGTATTCTTGTATATAGGAGCAGTATTATAGAAGTTATATTCTTGTATATAGGAGCAGTATTATAGTAGTTATATTCTTGTACATAGGAGCAGTATCATAGTAGTTATATTCTTGTATATAGGAGCAGTATTATAGTGGTTATATTCTTGTATATAGGAGCAGTATTATAGTAGTTATATTCTTGTATATAGGAGCAGTATTATAGTAGTTATATTCTTGTATATAGGAGCAGTATTATAGTAGTTATATTCTTGTATATAGGAGCAGTATTATAGTAGTTATATTCTTGTATATAGGAGCAGTATTATAGAAGTTATATTCTTGTATATAGTGGCAGTATTATAGTAGTTATATTCTTGTATATAGGAGGCAGTATTATAGTAGTTATATTCTTGTATATAGGAGCAGTATTATAGTAGTTATATTCTTGTATATAGGAGCAGTATTATAGTAGTGATATTCTTGTATATAGGAGCAGTATTATAGTGGTTATATTCTTGTATATAGGAGCAGTATTATAGTAGCTATATTCTTGTATATAGGAGCAGTATTATAGTAGTTGTATTCTTGTATATAGGAGCAGTATTATAGAAGTTATATTCTTGTATATAGGAGCAGTATTATAGTAGTTATATTCTTGTACATAGGAGCAGTATTATAGTAGTTATATTCTTGTACATAGGAGCAGTATTATAGTAGTTATATTCTTGTACATAGGAGCAGTATTATAGTAGTTATATTCTTGTATATAGGAGCAGTATTATAGTAGTTATATTCTTTTATATAGGAGCAGTATTATAGTAGTTATATTCTTGTACATAGGAGCAGTATTTTAGTAGTTATATTCTTGTATATAGGAGCAGTATTATAGTAGTTATATTCTTGTATATAGGAGCAGTATTATAGTGGTTATATTCTTGTATATAGGAGCAGTATTATAGTGGTTATATTCTTGTATATAGGAGCAGTATTATAGTAGTTATATTCTTGTATATAGGAGCAGTATTATAGTAGTTGTATTCTTGTATATAGGAGCAGTATTATAGAAGTTATATTCTTGTATATAGGAGCAGTATTATAGTAGTTATATTCTTGTACATAGGAGCAGTATTATAGTAGTTATATTCTTGTATATAGGAGCAGTATTATAGTAGTTATATTCTTGTATATAGGAGCAGTATTATAGTAGTTATATTCTTGTATATAGGAGCAGTATTATAGTAGTTATATTCTTGTATATAGTGGCAGTATTATAGTAGTTATATTCTTGTATATAGGAGGCAATTTTTATTGTGAAAACAAACATAAAAATACAAAAAAGAATATATTCTTACAATACAAAACAAAACTAACAAGCATTGTACACACAATGACTACTCAACTAGAGTGTATATTATAGTAATTATATTCTTGTATATAGGTGCAGTATTATAGTAGTTATATTCTTGTATATAGGAGCAGTAATAGTATTATAATAGTTATTTTCTTGTATATAGGAGGTAGTATTATAGTAGATATATTCTTGTATATAGGAGCAGTATTATAGTAGTTATATTCTTGTATATAGGAGCAGTATTATTAGTAGTTATATTCTTGTATATAAGAGCAGTACTATAGTAGTTATATTCTTGTATATAGGAGCAGTATTATAGTAGTGGTATTCTTGTATATAGGAGCAGTATTATAGTGGTTATATTCTTGTATATAGGAGCAGTATTATAGTAGTTATATTCTTGTATATAGGAGCAGTATTATAGTAGTTGTATTCTTGTATATAGGAGCAGTATTATAGAAGTTATATTCTTGTATATAGGAGCAGTATTATAGTAGTTATATTCTTGTACATAGGAGCAGTATTATAGTAGTTATATTCTTGTACATAGGAGCAGTATTATAGTAGTTATATTCTTGTACATAGGAGCAGTATTATAGTAGTTATATTCTTGTATATAGGAGCAGTATTATAGTAGTTATATTCTTTTATATAGGAGCAGTATTATAGTAGTTATATTCTTGTACATAGGAGCAGTATTTTAGTAGTTATATTCTTGTATATAGGAGCAGTATTATAGTAGTTATATTTTTGTATATAGGAGCAGTATTATAGTGGTTATATTCTTGTATATAGGAGCAGTATTATAGTAGTTATATTCTTGTATATAGGAGCAGTATTATAGTAGTTATATTCTTGTATATAGGAGCAGTATTATAGTAGTTATATTCTTGTATATAGTGGCAGTATTATAGTAGTTATATTCTTGTATATAGGAGGCAATTTTTATTGTGAAAACAAACATAAAAATACAAAAAAGAATATATTCTTACAATACAAAACAAAACTAACAAGCATTGTACACACAATGACTACTCAACTAGAGTGTATATATAGAGTCATAATAAACTTAAAAAGTCCACATTTGCTGGGGAAAAAAAAAACAGAAAAAAACAAAATCACATCATCTGTGTTAAACCAAAGAGACATTCCTCCATAATTTCCCATTATTTTGGTTTCTCCTCATTTCTAATGATTTTACCCACTGGAGCTCGGACATGATCTGTCTTACTGCTGTGATGTGGTGAAATGGCTCATTGTGTATGGACACTCTAGTTCTCATGTGCCAATGGTAATATTTAATTACAGTAATTATTATGTACATAGTCTCTCTGTCTACAGTCCTGTTACTGGATGGTACAGCATATATGATGTCAGGATATGTCAGGGACTGCAGTAATGGGATGTTCAGCTTACCGGACACTTCTTCCCATATCCTCCTCCCGGCCCTACAGTCAGATATGAAATGCTCCATAGTCTCCTCCTGCTGACAACCCAGAGGACAGTTCCTATCTGAGACACTTAGATATTTTAGATTACCCCTGACAAAGAGCTTCCCATGGAGTGACAGCCAAGCTATGTCAAATAACTTTGCGGGAAGTCGTTTCCCATTGAGGAACCTAAGACTTTCTTGTAAAGTGCTGGTCACACAATCCCTCAAGGCAAGCGGAGAACAGAAGAAAGCCCTACAGATCCTCACATATAGGTCCTTCCTTGGCTTACTCTCTATATAAGACTTCTCAATGCGCCATCTCTTCAGACATCTAAGCCCGTATTCCAGGTACGGGGGGAGGTAGTCACGCGTCCATCTCCCCCTCTTGAGACTGCCGCCTCGCACCCAAGACTCTGCAAAAGGCAATATCCAGTCCCTGATACTATTCGCCCACAGGGAGCTGTTGTTTGAGTCCAGGCAACCAAAATTTACTTTTAGAAACATGGAGTCAAAGAACACCCTTGGATTCAGCATATCCAACCCACCCTCTCTCCTCTGTAGGTAGGTGACCCCTCTTTTTATCAGGTTCAACCTGTTCCCCCAGAACATTTGGAAGAACAGGCTAAAGAGCCGAGCGGAGAAACATTCTGGCAAAGGAAACACAACAGAGACATACAAGAAGACGGGGACCAGGTAAGTCTTCAACATTTTAACCCTTTCTCTATAGGTCAGCCTAGAGTTCTTCCATCGCTTAACCTTTGCATTTCCGGCTTCCAACTTCTCTTCCCAATTTAGTTTGGCGTTATCGTCCCTCCCGAATTTGACCCCTAAGATTTTAATATAGGAGGAGGCTCTCACAAATTGGGGCAGATCAAAATCTGGATCAGTATCTGATACCCAGAGAGCTTGACTCTTCTCAAGGTTGACCAGAGACCCTGAGGCCTCCGAGTAACTTCTGATGGCCGCAGACAACATCTCCACCTCACGAGGCTCAGATATCACTACAGTCACATCATTCGCATAGGCAACAACACTCAGGGGCAGGCAGTGGGGGACCGGCACCCCCTGAAAACCACACTCCTGCAGTGACCTCAGAAATGGGTCTAAGGCGAATACATACAGCAGCGGACTCAGTGGGCAACCTTGTCTCACCCCCGCCTTAACCCTGAAGGTGTCACCCTGCCAACCATTGATCAGAGGAAAGCTCTCTGCCTCACAATACAAAGTCTTCAGCCAATCAATGAATTGTCCCGGAATACCGTACTTTGACAAAGTGGCCCATAGATACTCATGATCTACTCTGTCAAAGGCTTTAGCCTGGTCAAGACTCACAACATATCTCCCACACCTCAGGGCTTTACATCTCTCAAACATCTCCCTTATGGAGATCACCGCCCCAGAGATGTTCCGCCCTTTTACTGTGCCATACTGACAGCCTGCCAACAGTGCCGGGGACAGACAAACTAACCTAGAAAACAGGATTTTTGCCAGAATCTTCCTGTCGACATTCAAGAGGGCAATCGGCCTCCAGTTCTTGATGTCACTCGGCTCTTTACCTTTAGACAGCAGAATCAGCGAGGACACTCTCATGGATGGAGGCATCAGGTGACTTTCTAGACAATTTGTATAAACATCCACGAGGATTGGGGCCAAGAGGTCTCTGAATGTCTTATAGAATTCTGCTGTTATCCCATCTGGACCTGGTGCCTTCTTCACATGTAACTTATCAATGGCCTCTTTGACCTCCGCCACCGTCAATTCTGCTGTCAAAGGAGAAAAGTCCAAATCATTAGTATCAGGGAGCGGAGTTGCCTCCAAGAATTGGGTCATCTTGTCTCTATCCAAAACCTTCCTCTGAAACAAGTCAGCATAGTACGATCTCACCACCCCCAGGATACCCTCCCGAGATTCCTGCAAAACACCCTGGGGGTCAGTGAGACCGGTGACAGATTTATTTACCACCCGCTCCCGGCAATTCTCAAAGGGATCAGGAGACCCTAAGGACCCATAATCCCGTTCATGAACCAGGGAGGTATACCTGCTGTACTGATACTGTCTTATCTCAGATTTCAGCCGGTCTATGCTTTGATGGTCCCCACCCGCCGAATATAGTGACTCCAATTCTTTGCGCAGCTTGAGATACTGGCCATACTTACTCTTCCCCTTTATAACTGACAGTCTCTTTAAGAGGGTTCTGATCTCATCCTTGACATCCTCCCACCAGGCGGCCATATCATCATAGAAGTCCACCCTCTCTAGTTGACCCTGTATAAGAGAGTGAACCTGTCTCTGCACAGAAGGATCCTCTAATAGACTGGAATTCAGTCTCCACAACCCTCTACCTGTCTCAGGACCCTGTGTGACACCCAGACAAAAATATAAGGCCAGATGGTCAGAATAAGGGACGATCTTCTCATCCTTCTCACCAATGGTCTCTGTGGGACTAACCAGAGCTAAATCTATACGACTACTTCTTCCACCACAGAAATAGGTAAATTTTGGTTTCCGACCACCCTGCACAAACACATCTGACAACCCGGCCTGTAGAATGATGTTGTTTAAGACCTTGGAGTCTCGGGTTAGAGGTCTATTAGATGTTCTGTCACTAGATGTTCTGGAGGCATTAAAATCTCCAGCCAAGATGACAGGGACAGATGTAAAGAGATATGGCTTCACTTCATTATAAAGGTTAACCCTTTCAGTCACTGTCTGTGAACCATAGATATTAATGAGTCGGAGCCTTCTACCCCGAATAGTAACTTCTAGCATTAGGCACCTTCCCATCAATACCTCTGTCAGCCTATGTATAGTTACATCATTGGTGGTAAACAGGATAGAGACCCCGGCACTTGGTTCCACAGCCAGTGACCAAAAGGACGGACCAGACCGCCATTCACGCTCTGCTTCACGTAACAGTCCTAGAGTATTTAAACGTGTCTCCTGTAAGAAGAAGATGTCAGCATCAATAGACTTTAGATGGTCATAAAACGCGTGTCTGGTCCTCCTCACTCTGACACTGTTCACATTACTGGAGAACACTTTAAGGGTAAAGTCGGCCATCATAACAAAGGAAAGCAGAAGAAGCAGAGATGTCACCCCCATCATCACAGATCTGAGTCTGAGCCCTCCTGCTGACCACCTGTTTCCATGTCCGATTCGGACAGATGTTTATCTCGTGGGGGTCTCCTTTTTGTGGGGGGATCACCCTCTTGGTCTTCATTAAATTCCTCTATCACTCGCTTTAGCTCCCTCTCCATCTCTTCCTCAACGTCTGACTCTGATAGGACACTGTACCTATTTGTGATGGACATGACACCTGACTCGGGGTCTACTTTCTTTTTGGAGGGTTTTTGGACAGTGGTCCATCCCTCCTCAGGCTTACGACTGGTTTTATCTTTTTTCCGTCTCTTCTGTGGATTTATTGATGCTGGGGCAGAAGAAGACATGGCCACAACCTGCTCAGTGACCTCCCTGTTCCCCTCAGTGGCTCCTGGCTGGGACTGGTCGGGCACTGTGTCACCAATATTGTCACCGCTGGTGTCACCAATATTGTCACCCATATTGTCACCCATATTGTCACCCCTAGTGTTATGCTGAGGCTCGGGCTGTGTCACTGCTGACCCTGACACCAACGTCTCCTCCTCCAGGTCCTCTGCCCCCTCCAGCAGGTCCTCATCAGGGAAGTCCTTACAGATGTTATGCCAGGCGTCAGGACAGTCCCTGTGGGAGTGACCGGTCTTACCACAGAGGTTGCAGCGGATATTCTTGCAGGTGGCGCTGACATGGCCGATCTCCCCACATAAATTACACTTCACCAGGGTGCAGACACTCGCGATATGACCGGTCTTCCCACACTTGAAGCATTTACTGGGCTGACCTGCATAGAAACAAACCCCTTTCTCCCGGCCAATGAAGAAAGAATTGGGCAGATGTTGGGTAATGTTGTTTATCTGCCGTAACTTCACCAGGACCTTCCACCCTCCCGTCCATATGCCGTCCTCATCCCTGGTCTTAGTCAGGTCTGACATTAGGTCACAGTGTCTCTTTAACCATACGACAATATCCTGGGGGGGGACAGACTCGTTCCAGAATATAATGGTGACATTTGCTGTGTCCGGTCTGGAGATGGGGACAAAGCTGAACTTATTCTAGCCATCAGCATCTCTCACCCGGGTGACATGGGCCCAGAAGCGGTCCAGGTCAGACATGAGTTTGAAGCTGACGTCATAGCCCTGCCTGTCAGGAAGGTTTATCACTGCCAGGATGTTAGATGGCAGGAAGCCCATTTGGTGGCACAGAAGTTCACGGACCACAAACCTCCTGTCAGGCAGCTCCTCCTTGGCCCCTCTATGTCTGAACCTGACCACGTTCCTCCTCTTGAAAGCCTGACCTGTATAATTCACATTGGACATGAATGGTGATCCACGACTCCAGGCATTACCAGAGGAGGCGCCACTACTTCTACCCTCCTGCTGTACTTGGGGGCGCTGTGGTGGCTGCTGACCAGCTGTACTAGGGGGGTCTGATACTTGTGTGACTAAAGGGGGGAAGTGTTGTCCATCAGACTGTACAGCCCCCTCCCCACCATCAACCTCTATACTCTGGGAGTCACAAGCCTCTGAAGGCTGAACTAATGGTGGACCTGACCCCAGAGATGACCCCAGATCCCACACAGACTGTGAAGCGCCCCCCTCTGCAGACACATTATCAGATAAATCACATACATTCATATCAGTGCAGTCACTGGCAGAATGATCCTGCACTACAGAGCCCAGCAAGCCCTGCAGAGCCATGTCCTGTGAACTCTCTGCTGCACTGCTGCCTTCAGGTAAGAGTCCACAGTCCTGCTGCTCTCTACTGCCCCCAGAGGCTTGTGGTGACTGCACTACTGTTACAGAGTTACCTTCAGGTATGTGTCCATAGTCCTGCTTCACCGTGCTGACTGCTGGGACTTGTGGTACCTCTGGAGGAGTCTCTGCAGGTCTCTGATGTTGCTGGACACTTTCTCCCGCTTGCCTGTACAAATTTCCTTTCTCAAAAGGGAAGCTGGCTGGTCTGAGGAGTGGTCTTGCACAGGACTGCTGGATGTCCTCTTGTCTTGTACAGGACTGCTGGGTGTCCCCTGGTGAGGCTGTAGACTTGGGTTCAGCAGTAGATGTAGATGACTTTGGTCTTTCCTTATATCCCTCAAATCTTTGCTGATTCCTGAAGGTCTCAGCGACTGGTCCCATCTGGTCCAATACGTCCTCCATGTCCTGCACAGTGTCAGCGAGCTGCACAGCGAGGGAGCTCAGCTTCTTATCATGGACGGCCTGGTTATTGGGGTTTGCTGCCTTTAGCTTGTATATACATTCAATTTGTTTCTGCAGCTGTAACTTTGTCTTTTTTAAAGTCTCAAGTCTCTTTACCAGAGCTGGGATCTGCTCGGCCAAACACAGTTCAGGCGCCCGCTGAGTATTGGGGGGCCGTGCTGGTGGGGTACTCACAGGACTCTGCTTCTGAGGTGGTATCTGTCTCGGTGCTGTGGTCACTGCTGCAGGGTCACAATCTCCAGACTGGGGACTGGGCCCCTGGTTCTTCTCAGTGACCGCACTTGTGGCCCCCTGAAGCCTTCCTGCTGTACTCCCTCTGGTCCCCTCTGGCGTGCTTGTAACTTTTGCGCTGCTCCCGCTCCCGTATCGTGTGCGGTCAGAACGTATCAGGACAGGCTGCTGCAGATTCTCCTGCATGGTCTGCTTCTCCAGGGATGTTCTCCTCTGTCTGACTGCAGGAGGGGTGGATTGTACCTGCAGCCATTACCTTACTTGATGAAGTTTCTTTCTTCACTTCCACAGCTTTCTTCTCATCTGTGCTTCTTGCTGCACTGAGACTACTGACAACATTCTGAACATTTCTCACATCCATAGAAACTTTAGGATTTTCATCCAGGGTTTGAGGTGTCTGGGGATTAATTCCCAGAATAGGCCGAGAAGCCTGGGCCTTGCTTGGGGAGCTTCCCCACCCAGGGTGGCCCCTCCCTGGGCTTGCTCCAGACATCAGGAGAGCTACACAGACACAACCTCTCAGCTAGGAGGCAGTATTATAGTAGTTATATTCTTGTATATAGGAGCAGTATTATAGTAGTTATATTCTTGTATATAGGAGCAGTATTATAGTAGTTATATTCTTGTATATAGGAGCAGTATTATAGTAGTTATATTCTTGTATATAGGAGCAGTATTATAGTAGTTATATTCTTGTATATAGGAGCAGTATTATAGTAGTTATATTCTTGTATATAGGAGCAGTATTATAGTAGTTATATTCTTGTATATAGGAGCAGTGTTATAGTTATTATATTCTTGTATATAGGAGCAGTATTATAGTAGTTATATTCTTGTATATAGGAGGCAGTATTATAGTAGTTATATTCTTGTATATAGGAGCAGTATTATAGTAGTTATATTCTTGTATATGGGAAGCAGTATTATAGTAGTAATATTCTTGTATATAGGAGCAGTATTATAGTAGTTATATTCTTGTATATAGGAGCAGTATTATAGTAGTGATATTCTTGTATATAAAAGACAGTATTTTAGTAGTTTTATTCTTGCACATATGGGGGCAGTATTATACAGTACACACATGCAAGAGTATTAAAGCAGGTGTATTCTTAACATATTGCTTTATGCTGCATTTATGTAGTAAAATGATTTAACTTCTTTTGCTGGGATATCAGCTAAATTGCAGAATTGTAGAAACCATCTCTTCACTTCTCTTCACTCTCTTTGTCAGCTCTAAATGATAGTTGTTACAGTAACCATTCCTTTGCACACTGCTCCCATATTATTTCTTATAAATTGTTATATTCCATTCTCTGTTAAGCTGAGATGTCATAAATCTTCATGTGCAGTGTATATATATGTATATATATATATATATATAGAGGTGAGGTATAAGAGGGAGGATGAGCTGAATACTGGGGTGAGGGATCTCTTCTATATATACTAAGTGTAGTATAGATGATCCTAGGAGAGATTACTACGCCCTATAGGGGCTTCATACAGTGACACATGAGGCACCTATGACATCTGCAGGGTTTCCAATTGCCACTTGACTTAAAGGGGTCAAAAATGTTGCTTTAAAGTAGACCATCACCGCAAAATATATAAGTTATTAGCATAGTGTTATCACAAGTTGTGTAGTCCTCTCATTGTCAGTATGGTGTTGTCTACAGCTTCCAGCTCTTCCCTCTCTCTTGACAGGAAGTTGTGTGGCCTTCTAATTGTCAGTATGATGTTGTCTCAGCAGATCCATGGCTTTTCCCTTTCTACCAAGACAACATATTATCCCCTGCTGTTTCAGGAAGCGTGGCTTGATCTTGTTTCTTGCCCCACCCCTGAGTGATGTCATCACCTCTGACCAACCCCTAAAGCTACATAATCACCCCCCTGTCACATACACATATACATCTTTATTGGGATATTTAAGGAACAATGAGGTGTGGTTACAGCATGCTGCCTTGTGCTGAGGTTTGCCACAGGCAGAAGAGCAGACAGGGAATGAATACAACTGATGCTGCAACCTCACTGTCCGATAGTGTGCTGTAAAATTAGAAGTTCTGCTGCAGCTCTGGGAAGGACCTGGCGGGATTGTGGTGGGACAGCAGTGGGCAGGGTGGAAGGATTGTGATGAAGAGCTGAGGGAAAGCATTCTGGGAATTGTAGTACTGAGCAACTGCTTTTTTGGGTTTTTCAGAACTGTAGCAGACAAGTAAGCCATGATATATCCTTCTGCAGCATCTTCATTCTTTTTTTTACTTGATGTTAGAGTACCCCTTAAAGGGGTACTCCGCCCCTAGACATCTTAACCCCTATCCAAATGATAGCGGACAAGATGTCTGATCACAGGGGTCCCGCTGCTGGGGTCCCCCTCGATCTCCCCACTGCACCCGGCGTTCGTTTAGAGCATTGGGTGCAACGTTAAAGGGGTACTCCACTGGAAAACCATTTTTTTTTTCCAGATAAACTGATTCTAGAAAGTTAAACAGATTTGTAAATTACTTCTATTAAAAAATCTTAATCCTTCCAGTACTTATCAGCTGCTGCATGCTCCACAGGAAGTTGCGAAGTTTTTTTTTTTTCTTTTTTTTCTATCTGACACCTCTGTCCATCTCAGGAACTGTCTAGAGCAAGATAAGTTTGCTATGGGTATTTGCTCCTGCTCTAGACAGTTCCTGACATGGACAGAGGTGTCAGCAGAGAGCACTGTGGTCAGACAGAAAAGAACTACACAACTTCCTCTGTAGCATACAGCAGCTGTTAAGTACTGCAAGCATTAAGATCTTTATATAGAAGTAAATTACAAATCTCTATAGCTTTCTGGCACCAGTTGATTAAAAAAAAAAAAAAAAAAAAAAAAGGTTTTCCACTGGAGTACCCCTTTAACCCTTCCCTATCAGTGACAATCCTACTTGTCGATGGTTTCCAGGTAGGACATATTTGTTTCTTCATGTGGAGTCTTACGAGATGAACGTCAGTAAAGACTGAATGTAAAGACGCCGGGTGCGCGGACGACCAAGGTTAATCATGTTACACGCCAAGAAGTAGAAATATCTCAGATTCTGTGTTTTCCATGAAATCTCATCATCTTTCCCAGAATGCATTAGGAAGACGTCATTCACTCTATAGATTAAATGTCTTGGAACGTTCCTGAGGGGAATTTCTGTCCAAATTGGAAAATTGTCACAAAATACAATCTACACCTAATCTACATGATGCAATGAGTAAAGAATACGGACGCATCCTTTACTAAGCTGCGACCATAGCGCAATTTCTGAAAAGTCGCAGATTTTTCACAAGAATTTGCAAAATTTCTCTGCTGGATTCACAGGCAGCAACAGATTCACTGGATTTATGCGAGTCGTGAATCCAGTGCAGAGAACAAGGGCGGAGCTTAAAGGAAAACTTAGGTAGAAAACTGTTTTTTCTTTAAATCAACTGGTGCCAGAAAGTTAAACAGATTTGTAAATTAGGGACAATGTAGAGAAAACCGCACTCACCCGATCAACGTGCACAGATTCTTTATTCCGTTGAACATCAACATAGAACACAGGAGGACTTATGGTCGGCAGGAACGCCAGGGAACAGGAGGTGTTGTTACAGCTGTTTCACGGGAACACAGCCCGCTTCGTCAGACTACACCCTCTGATGACGCGTCGCAGGTTAAATACACACCCACGATTACGTCAGCAGAAGGGTGTTACACACAGGTAAGTGATTTAAAATCTTACAAAAGTAGAAAATCTTTAAAATCAATACCCTCTACAAACATCTATGACATATATGGACTTCTATTTATAAAAATACACTGAAGTCTAGCTTATCATTAAGTCCAAGATTACCTTGGGCATCCGTGCGCAGGATGAACTCCGCCTCCATACGCAGTAGTAACTTTTTCCTATCAATCCCTTCTTTGGGCATTATTCTCTTTATCCCAAAGAATTTTAATGCAGCTGGGTCATTGTTATGAGTGGTTTTTAGATGTTCCAAGACCCGAGGGCACCCTTAGTTCCTGAACGAACTGAATAAAGGTGTACTCTAAATCTGATGTTTAGCGATCTTGTGGTGCTACCTATGTAGTAGCGGCCACAGTCGCAAAACATACAGTAGATAATATGATTCATTTTACAATTGATAAATTCCCTCACTTTAATTTGTACACCTCCAATGGTGAAAGTTTTACCTACTTTAAGTTTGGGGCACCATTTGCAGTTCCCACAGCGGAAATTACCGCATATTGTGGGGCCGCTTAGCCAGCTCGTGTTCTCCTTACTGGAGTATTTGCTACTGGTTAAGATGTCACCTAGATTCGTAACTCTTTTGTAGGAGATGAGGGGTTTATTATCAAATTGTGCAGATAGAATAGGGTCACTCTGGATTAAGTACCAATGCTTGTGAATACTTTGCTTTATCTTCTCAGCCATCGGGCTGTGTGTGAATGTAAAGCAAAATCTTCTATTATCGTTTTTCAATTTATGCTGGTTTTTTTTAGAGTTTTTTAAACCACTATTTTGTAGAAGGAAGTTTCTGTCTTGTCTATTAGCCCTGTTGTAAGCTGTCTGTAGAATTGGAGATGGATAACCTCTTTCTAATAGTCGTGCAGTAAGTTCTTTAGCTTGCTTTTCAAAGCTACTCTGGGTATCGTTTATTCTCCGCAAGCGAAGAAATTGCCCATAGGGGATGGCGGTTTTAACATGACTCGGGTGGTAACTCCTATAGTGTAGGAGGGAATTACCCGCCGTCGGTTTCCGGTAACCCTCTGTGCGCAATTTATTTTCACTAATTCTTACCAAAACGTCTAAGAACTCTATTTCTTCTTTGCTTGACTTGCTAGTAAAGCTGAGAAACATATTGTTATTAGTGTTAAGCCAAGTAATAAAATTTGTGAATTCTGTTCCCGTACCTGTCCAGGTTATTAGGACGTCGTCCACAAATCTTACATAACTGGCAATCATCTTTCTGAAAGGATTAATTTCTGAAAAAATCCATCTCTTTTCCAAAAAGGCTACATAGATGTTTGCCAGGGTACATGCCACCGGTGTGCCCATGGCAACACCGCTTTTTTGTGAGTACCATGTGTTATTGAATTGAAACACATTATTGGTAAGGATGAGATGTAAGGCTTCACAAATAAATGTTATGTAGGAATCACTTTTATCCGAGGACACCAACAATTCCCTCACACATTGAATTGCTATATTTTGATCGATGTTAGTGTACAAACTTTCTATATCAATGGCTCCCAGCAAATAGTTGGGCTGCCACTGTATGTCTTTCAGAGTTTCGAGGAAATGGTTGGTGTCCTTGACCATATGTGGGATTTCTTTCAAGATGGGGTGTAAGGTCCAGTCTATGTATTTAGAGAGGGGTTCCATTAGAGATCCCACCCCGGAGACGATAGGTCTCCCGGGTGGGGTCTCCAATGTTTTATGTATTTTTGGTAGAAAGTACCACCCTGGATATGTTGGTGTAGTGGGGAACAATTTTGTGGCAGTGGAGTTTGAAACTGTCCCCCGTCTCTACAGCCCTTCGTAGGAAGGACTGCAGGCGTGAGGAGAGCTTAGGTATAGGATTGATTTCTAGGACCTCGTAGTTATTTTTATTCGACAATTGTCGATTGGCTTCGGATACATAATAACTTTCTCTCATCAACACAATAGAAGATTTTGCTTTACATTCACACACAGCCCGATGGCTGAGAAGATAAAGCAAAGTATTCACAAGCATTGGTACTTAATCCAGAGTGACCCTATTCTATCTGCACAATTTGATAATAAACCCCTCATCTCCTACAAAAGAGTTACGAATCTAGGTGACATCTTAACCAGTAGCAAATACTCCAGTAAGGAGAACACGAGCTGGCTAAGCGGCCCCACAATATGCGGTAATTTCCGCTGTGGGAACTGCAAATGGTGCCCTAAACTCAAAGTAGGTAAAACTTTCACCATTGGAGGTGTACAAATTAAAGTGAGGGAATTTATCAATTGTAAAATGAATCATATTATCTACTGTATGTTTTGCGACTGTGGCCGCTACTACATAGGTAGCACCACAAGATCGCTAAACATCAGATTTAGAGTACACCTTTATTCAGTTCGTTCAGGAACTAAGGGTGCCCTCGGGTCTTGGAACATCTAAAAACCACTCATAACAATGACCCAGCTGCATTAAAATTCTTTGGGATAAAGAGAATAATGCCCAAAGAAGGGATTGATAGGAAAAAGTTA